>NC_041393.1:351464316-351602214 GCF_002162155.2 Triticum dicoccoides
ATCTCTTGTTTCCCCACACATACGGACTCTAAAAATAGCCTATACTTATGTATTTCGAAATTACATGGGCCTGGCCCAATAATAAGGTGACGCAGCACCTAAAATAGCCTCGGGACGAAATTTATGAAGTGGCATCTTGTATATTTCGTCCAAGGCTTCATGCACCCATTATGGTGGCTTCAAAGTCCTGAAACCATCACTTGTAACTCCGTTCTTGTTCCCCTTGCGCATGCCATCATCTCCATGCTTGTTCTTGCTCCAATGTTCATCCTTCTCCAAGCTAGGCCCTTCATTTGTAAGCAAAACAAATGTATCCAATTTAGGCAGCATCATATTCTCATGAACATTAGAATCATTACCAAGAAACGAAAGTACCTGGTAATTTAGTTGGCGTGCACGAGCTCTAGTAATTGGTCCAGTATGTATAGCAGCAGGGGCTGTGGGTGTAACAATTGTATTGATGTTCTCATCATGCTATAACCGGATATTAAAAACTCCCGTCACCACATAACTGCGGGCACGTCTCTCGAGAGTTTAAGCCCTGCAGGGGTGTCCTAACTTAGCCCATGACAAGCTCACGATCCCCGAAGACAATCCTCCATCCAGAACACCCCGATCAGACTCGGTATCCCGGTGCACAAGACATTTCGACAATGGTAAGACAAAACCAGCAAGACCTCCTGACGTGCCGACACCCTGATAGTAGGTGCGCATATCTCGTTCCAGGCCACGACGAATGAGCAAAGCGTACAGGATACAGATACCCCATGTTTCCTAGGGGCGTCCCGCACGGTGCTCTAGTTTGGACTAACACTCATGAGGAGCACTAGCCGGGTTGTTGATTAAGAATCCTCGGGTTAATTACTCCCTATGCAAATTTTAGTTGTTATTAGGCAAATGGTAAAACCAATGTTGGGCCTTGCTGGAAGATTTTTATTCAAAGCAAACTGTCAAGAGGGGCCCATAAACCCTATTCGTGTTAGGGACGCAAAATCAAGGAACGTAACACCGGAATGACGAAAACTAAGGCGGCAAGAGTGGAACAAAACACCGAGAAAAAGGCCAAGCCTTTCACCCTTTACCAAGTATATAGGTGCATTAAGTAAATAAGAGATATTGTGATATCCCAACATATCCATGTTCCAACATGGAACAACCTATACTGCACCTGCAACTAGCAACACTATAAGACGGGCTGAGCAAAAGCGGTAACATAGCCAAACAACAGTTTGCTAGGAAGGGTGGTTAGAGGATTTCATGGCAACATAGGAGGCAATATAAACAAGTGGAAGGTAGCACCACATAGCTATAGAACAGACAACTAGTAAGCAAAGATAGAAGTGATATCGGGGGTAATGATCATCTTGCTTGCAATGTTTTTAGAGCTATCAAATCCTTGCTCCTTGTGAACGTACTCAACAGGATCCTCGTTCACGAACTCGTCTCCCGGCTCTACCCAAAACTAGAACACAACCATGGAACAACAATCAATCATGGTGCAATGCACACGCAACATGATGCAACACAATGGAATCTAAAATATGAGGTGCTTCGGAAGGGGTGCAACGAGATGGAAGGAGAAATGATGAACATGGCACAAGCTTGGTAACCCAAGCAAGCCACTGGATAGATTGATAGATTTCGGTTTAAATCAATATAAAGATCACCGGAAACGGATGCACAGTTTGAAGATGACAAGCCAAACAAGATGCCATGCAATCTGTTGAAAACAGCAACATAACAACTTGTGTGCAAAGTTTAAATATGCTATAGCAGACAAACATGAGAACAAATGGCATGGCAGTGAAGTATATATCAAGCACTACAAAACATGATTGCTGAGCTACTACTAAAACTCACTGGAATATGTTTAAAACAACATGGCAAAAATGAAAATTATACCAGTTTTACAGACTTGGCAGAATTTCAGTGAACGTCTCAGAAACAGCATCAGGTTGCAATGTTTAGAGCCAGCAAACTACATGCTACAGGAACATATCATGGAAAAAAAGAGCATGGCATGCTAATAATATATGCACTTAACCAAACTCACTTACTTAACATGCTCCAAAGATCTATAGAAATGATGATAGCATCAATGCAAACATGACAAGTGATATGAACTGACCCAGACTCAGTAGAATTTCATGGCATGGCAGGAACATATTCATGATAGCATGTTTACAAGCTTCATTAACTCACCACAGGGAATATCATGGCTTGAAATTAATTCTAGCATGAAGTAGGAATGATGAAGAGCATGTTCATGTGCAAAACTACCTCATAGCTTATTTGAATTTAATCACATGAAAAAGACAAAACAACAACATGATGTCAAATGGCATGTGTGCAAACTTGATCAAATGAAGAAACTAATGCTACCACTGGAATCATTGGATTTTTCTAGGGAAGTGTTTGTGGCCGGGGCGCCGGCCGAACCGTTGCGCCGGTCGCGGCCACGCGAGCAAGAGATCCTCCTACCCCCGAGCGACACGTATGTATAGGGCCCACACACCAATCAGTGCCTTATCTTCTCCTTCATCGTCTAAACCGCCCGTTCCTTTCTTATCTTTTATCTCTCTTCCACGCCAGCGAGCCCATTCCCTTCGCCCAATTTTTAGCTCGACGCTGGCAAGCCAGCTGCGCGTCCCCGTAGCACCGTCGTGGCATCCGTTCCGTCCATCCCATCTGGCTCCACTCCGACGACGGCGACCTCCGCAGCCGCTGCAACCAAGCTAGACTGGCGAGGCTGCTTGTGTCATCATCACCATGGCTAGCAACCACCCCAAGATGCCCTAGGCTGGCTCCGTCGGCACTGCTCCGGTGAGCGCCACCCTCCTCCTATGCTGGAACTGCCCTCCTCCTAGTCATATGGTTGCATCCCCGAGGAGCAGACGCTGAGGCTGGAACAAGCCACTTTTTTGATACAATCGACCAAATCAAAAGCTGGAACTGCAGTTGGTTTTTGCTTCAACCAACAAACGAGCTGGAACCACAGCTGGTTTTTGCTACAATTGCATCGCATTTTTGCTACAACCGGCGTTCTGGAAAGCTACAACCGATGTGGCGAAAAGCTTCAACCAGCGGTGACAAATGCTGGAACCAACCACTACCACAACAAAAGGCTACATCCTATATCGCACAAAGCTTAAACCGGCGTCGGAAAAAGCTTCAAACACTAAATGCCAATGCTAGGGGCTAGCTACTGCCAACAGGGAAAAAGCTTCAAGGTGTCGCAAAAAGCTTCAACTGTAGATAATAAAGATTCAACTCTAGATGATTTTTGCTACCACCGGCAAAGTTTTTTGCTACATCCATCAAGACGGAGTTGCGACCTCGCGACGGCGACGATGATTTGCTGCAACATAAATAGGATTTTGCTACTACCGCTGAAGGTTTTTGCTACATCCATCTAGGCGGAGCTGCAACCTCGCGACAGCGGCGAGAAGATTTTTGCTGCAACCGCAGTTGTTTTTTGCTACTACTGGTGAAGTTTTTGCTACATCCATTCAAACGACATTAATTAACTGGCGCCCGTCGTCGATGCAATCCCCTACAGCCAGCATCAACGGCGAGGGAGACAGCGGAGCTACAACCATCACCTTCGAGAGCTGCAGCCATAGGTAGAGTTGTTGCATGGGTCGAGGCAATGATGAGGACGGTCAGGATGGTGGGGACTGGCAACGAGGACAGCCAACAAGGGTGGGGACCAGCGATGAGGAAGGCCAGCGAGGGGTGGAGCCCACCGACGAGGATGGCCACTGAAGGGGTTAGGAGGCGCCGCGCCGCGCTCCCCCGAGCGAGAGATGCGGATCTAGCCTGACCACGTGAGGAAGAAGCTGTTGGGGCGTTTTGTTTCTTTTTTTTGACCAAACCCAAAGGCTGTGCGGCTCACATCCAATGGCTGGGGCTCAACCGGTCAAACGATTGGCCAGCGCACCGACGCCTATTGGTGCCCATTTTTCCAGCCCAAAATATATATTATATGTTGGGGTTCTTATGGAAAAAATCTCCACAAAGCATATAAGTTGAATATTGCCTAAAATGGTATAAGACAGAATTGGCAATTTCTTACAAGGAAATGTGCTGAACTGGACTCGCACGAAATGGAAAGATATTGTTTCCAGAAATGGAATATTCCCTGGGACAAAACAAAAAAATAGACAAAGGAGGGGGCTAAGACTATGGCAGGTGGGTCCTGCCTGTCAGTGTGACTGACAAGCGGGCGCAGGTTGTAGGCGGTGGGAAATAAATGGAAAAAGGGGTTGCGGCAGCGGGGGGTCGAACGGGGTCTCGCCGGTGGTGCACACGGGTGCTGACCAACTCGGCTGACCCTCTGTTAATGCAGGAAGTGGGGCTCGGCTCTACTTGACTCAAACAAGGGCCATGGCCATCTTCTCCATGCACGCACAGGGAAGACGGTGACGGCACCGGCGAGTGGCGGCTCGTCTAGCGGAGCAGTGGGGCTCCGACGGGCACGCAGGATTGAAAGGGGAGCATGTGCGTGGTTGCGCGTGTGCAATAGAGGACTGGGGAAGCATAGCTCTGCTCGGGGCCATGGCGTCCGCGACGAGTAGGGAAGCAAGCAAGGCAGCGCAAGGCAAAGCCGGGCAGGCGCGGAGTGGGTGTGTGCGCGAAGGTGTGAGGCGAGCGTGCGCGTGGCCTGTGGGTAAGTAGATGGACGCGCGCATGCGTGCAGGTGGCAAGGCTCGAGCTTTCGCCCGTTGCCATGGTGGTCGTGACATGCGTACAGACGCGGAGAGACAAGAGAGAAGGCGGGGGCGTATATCATCACTGTGGGCTGTAGGCATCACCTATTTGGTTGGGGAAGCGACGGAGACAACGAGGAAGGCGCAGAGGGCGCTGTCCGGGAAGTAGGCATACGAAGACGACCAGGGACATCGTGGAAGGAGCTCCGGGACCCGTGTGGACGTGGGTGACGTCGAGGAAGATGACAGTGATGCTATTGTCTCTGCCGAGGAAGAATACAGTGGCTGAGGGCTGGATCACGCCGGAGAAGAGCTCGGGCTCCTCTCGTCCATGGCGGTGCAAAGGAAAGGAGAGGGGCAGAACAGAGGGAGGAGGAGGACTAGGGCACCAGGGCATGTTATATAGGGGCCTAGTGTTAGGACCCCGATCGTATGCCACACAGATCTAGCATGTAACACCTCATATCACTTTGCGGCCTCACGCACGGTATTCCCACGGGTGTCACCTTACCAGGCCCGGGACCGTTTGCGCATTTTGGCTCATGTATATTATAGTGTCGCTAGCATCCATATGACAAAGAACCCGGGCTGACATGGCTAGTCGTAAACCCAAAGTGGCACTAACTTACAGGGACAGGCATACATAACCCAACGAACGTGTTGGTCATCAGCGAGTGAATCTGGGCGGTAGCAACTAGGCTAACAGGACTCCGGAGAATCCGGGCTGCAGCAGGCTAGCAGGACTCCGGTAGACACCGCGTGACATTTCCCCGAAGGGACAGACACAGGAACGAAGAAGGACACATGTCGGCCAACCTAAGTGTTCCGGAGCAGTAGCAAGCTACCAGGGCTCAGTGGAAGCACTAGGAGACATTTCCCGGTAAGAGAGGCTACCAAGGATAAACAACTAGATAGTCAAATCCCACACATACCAAGCATTTCAATAACATACACATGATATGCTCGATATGTGTAAATACAACATGGCATCACAACATAACTCTATGACTCGAAGTATTTATTCAATAGCCTCCGAGGAGCGAGATATTACAAACATGGGTCTCATGACCCAACATTCAGAGCATACAAGTCAAGCACATGCAGAAGCTTAACATGTCTGAGTACAGACATCTACAAATGAAAAAGGCTGAGAAGCTTGACTATCTACAAGACCCTGCCGAGGGCACAAGATTGTAGCTGAGGTAACAAGCTAAACAACGAAGTCCACGCGGAACTACTAGTGAGACTGGAGTCTCTCTGCAAAAACATAAATTAAGCAAGCATGAGTACAAATATACCCAGCAAGACTTACATCAGAACTAACTACATATGCATCAGTATCAACAAAGGGGGTGGTGGAGTTTAACTGCAGCAAGCCAGCTTTGACCTGGTGGCTATCCTAACTACGTCTACTAGTAACTCTTTTGAGGTGGCGCACACGAGTCCACATATTCACCATATCAATACACCACTATGGATCTGCTCCCGTCTACCTACCAGAACGCCATCCATAGCACTCACGCTTATCTTGCGCATTTTAGAGTATCCACTTTCACTTGTGTATGAACTGTATAGGCAACCCAGAGGTCTTTTACTACGGACGCGGCTATTTGAATAGATGATGTTAATCATGCAGGGGTGTACTTCTTCACACGCACTCTCGCCACTTACCGCCATGTACACGTCATGTATCTCGGCAACCTTCAAGCGGAAGCCTGGTGAGGGTGTCGGCCATGGCCTACCTAAACACTCAAGTCTCTAGTCCAGGTTTATCGCCTATTCCGGTTCCATCCGCAGGGAGTCTGGCCGAGGTTTCCACATACAGCCCCAAACAATGTGTACAAGGTTCCGCGACACCAAACGGGCGCCCGACATACCCGGCCACGTGCCTACCGCATCATAGACCACCACTCGGGTCAGCGCTGCGCATGGCCTCCAGCATACTACAAACACCAGAAACTACTTGCAACTCCTAGACAGAGGACAAGAGTGATTAAGAAGCCGAGAGGGTCAATTAAGGATCCCAATGAGTGGTAGTAGCTGTTCATGGATCACAAACACAAAACTCAGTTCTTGAGGACGGCTTCAATGAGACAACCCACCATGTACTCCTACATGGCCTCTCACCGATACCTTTACCAAATCGTGTTCACACACTTAGCTCTCAACAGTAGGACATGTTCACACACCTCTGATTCATCCCTGATGAATCAGACCTGACACAATTCTAAGCAATAACAGGCACGACAAACAAGCATGAATGAGTAGGCACATCAGGGCTCAAACAACTCCTACTCATGCTAGTGGGTTTCATCTATTTACTGTGGCAATGACATGTCATGCAGAGGATAAGGGGTTCAACTACCGCAGCAAGTAACACATGAGTCATTGTTGTCCTAATGCACTAAAGAGAGCAGGAGTGAGAGAGTGGGATTGTATCGGAATGAACAAGGGTGTTTTGCTTGCCTGGCACTTCTGAAGATAGTATAGCTCTCCATCGGTGTCATCAAACTCATCGTCGGAATGTCGTCTACTGAGAGGGGACAAATACCGGCAAACAAGGAAGAACACAATCAGTGCAATGCACAATATGATGCATGATCATGATGTGTCAATATGCTATGATTTGAGCTAATGCAACTAGCAACAGATTAAATGGAGTTGGTTTGAATCCAAGATTCAAATTCAAACTCCATATGTGCATATTCAAATGCCATATTTGTCCTAAACACTAGCTATAAGTTGTTCTAACATGCATGAAAATGGTACAGATGGATAGACTGGATTTTTTGATCATTTTTCATATGTAATTTATTTCGTTCTGAGTTACGGTTGATTTTATATGATTTTTAGAAGTTTATAACATTTTCCGAAATAAATAAACCATTTAAGATTTATTTAAATTCCAGAAGAATTACTACGTCAGCATGATGTCACTGTGATGTCAGCGGTCAACAGGGCTAGTCCAGGTCAAACTGACCAGTGCGTCCCGTTTGTCAATGACTAACTAAACTAACCAAGTTTAATTAGCATTAACCTAGGTTAAACTAATTAAGTTTAAACCTAAACTAGATTAATTAGCCGGGCGGGGCCCGCATGTCATAGAACCAGGGGAGGTCAAATCCCCTGGTCAACCGGGGCTAAACCACCGGCGGTCAAAGTGGTCAACCCACCGGCGTTTAGCCGCTGGCGAGGCCGAACGCGACGGAGGGCTCGGGATTGCTCCTCCGGCGCCCAATCGAGCAGCGGAGGGCACGCGCGGGGAGCTGGGGCTCGCCCGCATCCAGGGCGGCATGCCGCAGCAGCGGGGACGGCCGAAGCTCGCCGGAAACGAGCTCGGGTCGGCGTTGGAGTTTGGGTGTTTGTGGCTACGGGGCTGTAGTGGCCGTGGCAGCGCGTTCATGGCACCTACAGCAGCTACGCGAGGCGGCGAGCATGTTGGACACGTCGGCGGCAGGCGCAAGTGGTGGCGGGTGCGGTCAATCTTGGTGCGGTCGCTACGGCATGCGAGGAAGAGAACGGAGAGGGGGGAACGGCCAGCAGCTCACCACGGTCACTACGAGCGGGTCTGCGAGGTCGGGGAGGAGCTGATGAAGACGGGAGGTCGCCGACGATCTCGGCAGCCAAACGATGAAGACGAGGTCGGGGGCGGCGTTTTGGGGCGTCCGGCGTTGAGCGACTCTACGGGGAGGACGAGGGCATCGAGGCGGAGGCCATGGACACGTCGGCGAGGCGCGGTAGGGCCGGTGGCTGTGGCGTTACAGCGGCGTGGCTGTGGCTGCGCTCGGGCTCGAGTGGGAGAGGGAGCAGAGGAGGGGGAAGAGGTCGGGAGAGAGTGAGAGAGTTCCAGGGGGTGGCGTGGCGCGTGTAGAGAAGGCGAGGACAAGCAGGGAGGCAGGAGGTGGCGAGGCGCGTGCGTGCGCACCGCGGGCACATGCCCTCCTACCCACTGGTAGGAGGTGGAAGACGACACGGAGGTGGACGTGGGCTGGGCTGGCTTTGCCCCGCTGGGGTGCTACAGTGGTGGGCCGGTTGGCCCGCCAGGTAAGTTCTCCCTCTTTTTCTTTTAATTATATTTTCTATTATTCTGTAGTCTTTAGGGCTTTATTAAAAATACTTAGACACTTCCAAAAATAATGAAACTACTCATGATCACTGTTGGGAATATATCCTACAGTAAACATTTTAGTTTATGATTATTTGAGCATTTAAAATATTTAATAGCATTTAAATGCCCAAATGCAAATAGAGTATGATTTAATCCAGAGCCCAAATATGTCATGAAAAAAAGTGCATCACCTCTGGTTACTGTTTCCATCTTTTTCCAAGAATGATGAACATTTCTTAAAGCCATTTGGATTTACTGGAAATATTTTGGTTGAACCTAGTGAATTCCTTTAATGCTAGGGTTTAGGCAATCCCCATTTCAAGTTTCTTTCAAAGTTTAAACATGATGCACACATGAAGTTAGCCTAGTGCAATGCCAGAAGCTAGGGATGTGACAACTCACCCCCACTAAACAAGAATCTCATCCCGAGATTCAAGCGTAGGGTAAGATAAAGGGGGACGCAACTAACACAATCTTCACGATCCAAGTTGGACTTCATAAGAACATTGATTTGGTCACCGTCATTGTCTCGAAGTCTTGCTCCGGGAACTTCAACCAACATGGCAACAAGAGGAAAGGAAAAACTATAGAAGTATCAAACTTTTCAAAGATCAAACAACTCAGGATCAACTCATGGAATGAGACATTGAAACATCTCTCGAGCTGAGACATGAAGCATACATATGAAGGAATGGAGTGAGATAGATGACGAGGATTCACTAGGTAGACAACTATTCTACACTTAAGAGGGTGGTGAATGGTTGTCAATGTAGCAAGGAGTTGAGTTGCCATGATACCATATCGAGAGACCTCAGGGAAGGTGACTCGTAGGATAAATACTTTAAGTGGCAAAAGAATTACCTTTGATATAGAGAACACTAAGGCTCTCTATACCAGCCTAGGGCAAATCTTGAGCGGTCGTTTGGAGGAGTTTGGTAGAATGGCATACTCGGACTAGGATGGTGATGTGGATTACCTTGTTGAAAACAACATAAGGGGTGATGAGGACATGACTACCTTGGATATGACCAAAAATATTGCATATATGCATATTTGTCAGGTGATTTCTAGTGCAAACTATTCAATAATCTATTTATGTTATCCAGAACAAAAATACTTCACACACTTTTGTGTTTTGTCTAATTGCAGGTGTATGGGACATTTGTACAATCCACATATGAAAATAAGGAAGAAAGAGATGTTTATTTGCTGTCCAAAAAGTTCTCTCACGTCACTTTTGGCCCAAGAGAAGATAGAGTCCAAGTCTCTCACGTTCTGGATTCAGATTCGGACTGCACAGACACACCTGACTCAAAACGCACACAAGTTTTTCATACGGACTCCGAATTGGGTGATTCTTTTTTTGTTGGAAACTAGATTTCGTGCACTTTCCAACCCAATTGGAATCACCTTCAAATTCATCCGGAGCGTTGAGTTGTGGACGAAACAATCTGATGCTGCAGCAGAATCCGAGTCAAACTACAAGTCCAAAGGTGTTACATCACCTCCACTTGGGCCCATTGGCCTTGTACGACCTAGATTTAGTTTTAGGCTGCCTTGGGACGTCCTCCCACCTCCTTGGCCTCCACCCCTTGCTCCTATATAAGTAGATCCATCTAGTAGCTTTTTCCTTGGGATTTGTTTAGTTAAAAGTTAGCCATTGCAACTTCGTGTACTTCGTTTGTGTCCAACGACCAGACCAAGACCGCTTCCGGATCCCCATCTTTATCAATACTTCATATATACTCGCAATATTCAGATTGCTTTTATCATATTCTTGCTTGTTCTTCGATTGCTTGCAGGAATAGACCTTCGTGGTCAGGTTGATTGTGCTCCGGCGTGGTCAATAACCTCTCGGAGTTGGTTTAGCGATTGCTAAGGCGCAACGTCGTGCACGTTTGTAGTCGGATCGTCAAAGTCGTCTCCACCAAATCGATAGTTATCATCTCATCGAAAGATCGGGACACCCCGCCTCTATCAAGTGGTATCAGTTTTCAGGTTGCTCGGTGAGAATTTCCAGTTTTCCTAGATTAGATTTATTTTCTTACCTATTGTCCAAGAAAAAGCCACACAAAAAAAAGTTAGATCTGTTCATCCTTTATCCAAGCTAGTCTGAGCCTTTGCAATTTTCTATTCATTGCTTGCATAGTTGAATTATTGGTTGCATCGTCGTGTAAGTTGCTGGTCTTAGCGTCTAGTTCCTTTAGAGTTTCGAGTTCTGTTCACATTAGTCACGCCGCCGCTGCATCATTATCCCTTCCGCTGTCCACCATCCCATCTATTAATTTCCACCACGTGCTACGCACTGTTCATTGTCATAATCATAGTTGAGGTCATTCACATCTTCGCGTGATCCAATCTGCATCTTATCTAGTTTGTCTTGAAAAAAAAAGATAGAGAAAAAAAAGAGAAAAAAGGAAAAAAAAAGAAAAAGAGAGAGAAGAAAAAGAAAAAAAAAGCGTGAGAAAAAAAAGAGAGAAGAAAAAAAATTGGATCTATCTAGAATCAATCTCGTACCTGAATTCGGATTGGAATCTGTTTTGCGCACTGTTCAGTAAAACAGGTGTATCTTCCTGATACGAAGTCCGTTTTGGCTCCGTGAGTACTCAAATTGAAGCTAGCGACGAGCCGCATCTAAATAGTTGCAGAAGCTAGTTCAATATATGACACCTCAAAATCGGCTTCTAAATAGGTCTTTTTGCCCTCCGAAGTTCATGAACACAGCTTGTTCCAATTTTTCAGGCCAGCTTTAGAATTCTTTGACTCCTCATATCAACTCGGAATTGAGTGATTCTTTTTGCATTGGAAAGCTTGAGTTAATAGCATTCTTTGAAAGAATTTATCACAAAATTGTCTTAAACTTTTCAAGAGGAAAGTTGGAGAGAGAGTTGTTGTATATCCTGCTTGGCAGTTGTTTTTCATCATTATCTTCACTGCCGTTGTGATATTCACTTATATCTTGCTGTTAAGAGCTACTTAGTATCCTTCATTGATGCTAGTTGTGCTACGCCGTGACCTCATTAGTGTTCTAGGCTCGCGTCTCTAGTCCGGTCTAGCCTAGGACCAGCACAATACCGTCGTTGACCGTTTATTCAACATTGCATCTTTGAATTGATTATTGCTAATCTTTTGCTACCATATATAGCCAACCCAGCTCCACATATTTCTACACCGTGTATACGTACGCTCCCCTGGCAATCGCTTTACTCAATATTCGGAGTTACTTGACACCGCTGGTTGCCGATCACCGCCTGCTGCATGGTAAGAACTTGTAAGACATTGATATTTGCTTTACTGTGAGCGTTTTACCACCACATCCTAGTAGTTATAGGAACATTATTTTTGGGTTTTGTTTCTTGTTCTACTAATCATGACAGGATCCAGAGTCAATTCATGGGCTTTGTCGATCGCGGGAGACGTGCCACCACCTTTGCAAATACCACAACCGTCACGAGAGGTGCACAAACATCCAAATGCACATGAGCAGGTTAATGTATCTATACCACCATTTAATGGCCGTTTTAAACCTGCTTTATATATTGAATGGGAGTTCGACATAAAAAATATATTTGCTTCCCATAATTTCAATGAACATAAAAAGGTTAAGGTTGCGGTTGGTTCTTTCACTGGTTATGCTTTGGTTTGGTGGAGTGAATATTGTCGGTTACACCCTGATTATATACCTACTACTTGGGATGATTTGAAACTTGCCATGCGACATACTTTCGTCCCTGCTTATTATACTCGTGACATGATTAAGAAGTTGCAACACTTAAAACAAGGTAGTGAAACTGTAACAAAATATTATGATGATTTACAAACTACCTTGTTGCATTCCTCTTTAGAAGAAAGTGAAGATGATTTTATGGATAGATTTTGGGGAGGACTAAACCGTGATATTCAAGAGATACTAATTCATGAAGAGTGTTATCCTATGGACCATTTGTTTCATCTTGCTTGCAACGCTGAACAGGAAATAAAACGACGTGTTGGCCACGAGGAGAACAAGCGCACGATGCACATTCCAAGAGTTGATATGATTGTTCCTTCAACTACTAGGCATACTATGACAACCACATCCGTTGTTGTCAGGACTACATCACCTCTACCATGTGACACATCGCCCCCGAGAGTGGCTACATCATCTGAGTTGATCATAAGAGGTAATGACAAAGGTACTGATCTTCCATCTCTACATGAGAATGATGAATGCCTTGTCAATTTGAATGCATCATCTGATGAGCTACCCACTACTTTGATCACACCACCTATTTTAGAGGACTACGTTGATAATTTGACTTTGCCATGTGATCAAACAACTGAAATACCAACAATTTTGAGTGCACCCATTGAATTAACTATTGATGCAAAAGAACCAATGTTTAATCATTTTGATATGACCTCTAATCTTGGTGATGATTCTGTGTTGAATGACTTATTGCATGTTTGCTTATTTAAGCATGTTGTAGCATGTAAATTTGATGCAAGTAAGGTTTATTCACCAATATTGGGATGGTTTAATGATGAACATTGTCCATCTTTTGAAATGAATAAGAGCTTCACTTATATGTGCAAACTGAGTTGCAATATTTTCATGCCTTCTACTTCTTGTGCTAATTTTTTGGCTTTAGATTTTATGAACTATGCAAGTTACTCATCTATTCATGTGTCATATATGCAAAAATCAAGGGAAGTAAAAATGGATGACATATACATATACAACATGTACACCTTGTCTCTTTTGTTAGCCACATTTCAGATTAAGCAACGCCGAGGACGGCTTTATTTTCAAGAAGGGGAGGATGATGAGGACATGACTACCTTGGATATGACCAAAAATATTGCATATATGCATATTTGTCAGGTGATTTCTAGTGCAAACTATTCAATAATCTATTTATGTTATCCAGAACAAAAATACTTCACACACTTTTGTGTTTTGTCTAATTGCAGGTGTATGGGACATTTGTACAATCCACATATGAAAATAAGGAAGAAAGAGATGTTTATTTGCTGTCCAAAAAGTTCTCTCACGTCACTTTTGGCCCAAGAGAAGATAGAGTCCAAGTCTCTCACGTTCTGGATTCAGATTCGGACTGCACAGACACACCTGACTCAAAACGCACACAAGTTTTTCATACGGACTCCGAATTGGGTGATTCTTTTTTTGTTGGAAACTAGATTTCGTGCACTTTCCAACCCAATTGGAATCACCTTCAAATTCGTCCGGAGCGTTGAGTTGTGGACGAAACAATCTAATGCTGCAGCAGAATCCGAGTCAAACTACAAGTCCAAAGGTGTTACATCACCTCCACTTGGGCCCATTGGCCTTGTACGACCTAGATTTAGTTTTAGGCTGCCTTGGGACGTCCTCCCACCTCCTTGGCCTCCACCCCTTGCTCCTATATAAGTAGATCCATCTAGTAGCTTTTTCCTTGGGATTTGTTTAGTTAAAAGTTAGCCATTGCAACTTCGTGTACTTCGTTTGTGTCCAACGACCAGACCAAGACCGCTTCCGGATCCCCATCTTTATCAATACTTCATATATACTCGCAATATTCAGATTGCTTTTATCATATTCTTGCTTGTTCTTCGATTGCTTGCAGGAATAGACCTTCGTGGTCAGGTTGATTGTGCTCCGGCGTGGTCAATAACCTCTCGGAGTTGGTTTAGCGATTGCTAAGGCGCAACGTCGTGCACGTTTGTAGTCGGATCGTCAAAGTCGTCTCCACCAAATCGATAGTTATCATCTCATCGAAAGATCGGGACACCCCGCCTCTATCAAGGGGTGATTTTGCTTATCATCGGAAATGGATGGGATCTGAGGTCAAATGGCACAATGGCGGTGCAAGATGGGAACAGGACGCAAATGCTGGGAATGATTCTAGTAACTAGAGAGGAACTCGACAGTAGAGAGTGAGCCCACTGTTGAAAAGTTATAGCATAACCGAAGAAACTAGGATCAATCCCAGTTAGTGCTGATGATAACACCTAGTGCTTGTGCGTGCTCTCAAGAACTTGAGCATTTCCATATTCATCAAGGTTTACCAATATCCGTGTCAAGGATCCTGGCAACACACATACCACCATCATGAATAGCGATGGATGATGCATATGCAAAGGAAGATGACACTTTCTTAGATTTCACCTTAGCGAGGCCAAGGGGACAAATCTGGATGATCGACCGAGAGACATTTAGCACGCTGCTTCTAATGGTCTCCTTGATGTGCTAGCGTAACCCATTTATTGATATGGTTTGGTATCTAGAACATCAAGTAAAAGGTCGGACTTCGGGGACACGGAAATCCATAAGGGACAACTAGGGAGTAAATCCTATGAAATCCTTATGGGGAGGTGGCCAACTTCTTCAATCAAGATATTACAATAACAGGTCTTCCGGCTGGGTGTGTTGGCCACGACATCCACTTTACCGGGTTACAGAGAGGCCAATATTATAGTTCTTGGGAAACATTACAACCATCATATCTGCCTGAGATTCAGATCTGGTTGGTGTCAGAATAATCCAGACTCATCGAGTCTAGAAAGAAAAATGAAAGTTTGCAACACAAATCGACGAGATAACGTTGCGAGATTCTCGGGGAATGAACTACGATAGCAAGCTCCAAAATATGAGATGGTTCTGCTACAAACATGTGAACACGTTGTCCCAGACAAGCATGAACACATGGTAGTCTTACAACGAGACACTACCGAGTTCAGGTGGGGAACCATCAACAAGGATATCAAAGTCCTTGCATAAGTCTTGCTCTTAAGAAGGAACTTCTTCTCCTTGAACATATCAATCAGTGGCTTGGTATGCTAGGGGTACATATGGAATGAAGCTAGCTAGTCTCACAAACCAATGTATACTTCGCACATGCATGACTAACTTGGTATGATTCCAGATGAAGCAACTTTGACTTTATCGAATTCACGGCGGCAACTTGCATCAAATGCACATGAACTGGAGAAAGTCACTTCTTACATCCGAACATATGCTTCATGAGCTAGCATGAAGAGACGCTTTCAAAAGTTTCCAACACTAGCTTAATGTTCAACAAAATCATGGAGGAGATAAGGATGTTGTCGATGGGCTCAACAACAATTCATCCAGGTTTCCATATAAATGGAATTCCATAGTCAAGTGAACACGGTGATAGCATTGGTCGGGCCCAAAGAATATAATGGTGTATGCTCGAGGAATCAACCACGAGTAAGACAACATTACGAATAGTCTAATTTGATTTCATGATAGCCCACACTCAAATCAAAGACTTGATAAGACCATAGTTCCTGTAAGTGCATCTAGTTCCACCCCTAGTTGGTTTTGGAGTATTGACGATAAAGTTGCTTGAGGGACTAATACGTTTGTGAGAATTGCAGGATAACGCAGGTAGTGTCCCTCATTGATACGGTTTACCTACCGGAGATGACCCCTAAAAATGTATGAAGACATTGAAGACAATGGTGGTACGAGAAGATATTCATACTGAAGACTATGACATGAGAAGACATTGCGTGAAGACTATGGAGCGCGAAGACTGTGTGGTTTCGTTGTTTCCTTTTCTTCTTTGTTGAGTCATAGGAACCATCTTACTGTTAAGTGGGGTCCAAGTGAACTAAGTTAGAGTGACTGAAGTGATGCTCAACCCAAAGCCTATGTCTTCGAGCGAAGACAATGAGAGCAAATCTTATCCAGAGCTGGATGAGTCAGCTTTGCTTGTAGCCCAAGTAAAGTTGCCGCGTGTGTTTGAAATCTGACTGTTGGAACACGTGCCAGTTCCTTAGTGACCCAGGGTCATTTCAGACAAATCAGGTCGGGTTACCTTGTGGCTATAAATAGCCCACCCCCTACACCATAAATTGGTGGCTGCTCAGAGTTAGTGCACGGCTTTTGTCGTTTGAGAGCAACCCACCTCGAAGCATTTGAGAGAGAGAAATCCTTGCGAGGACAAAGCCCAAACACCCAGAGCCAAAGAGTGTTAGGCATCACTGAATTCTTTCTGTCTGTGTGACCTGGAGACTTATTACACTTGAGATTGTGAATCCTCCAACTAGTTAGGTGTCGTGTTCTGAGCATCCAAGAGTCATTGTGGATTGCCGGTGAACGAAGTCTGTGAAGGTTTGGAAGTCTACCTTGAAGACTTACCAGAGTGATTGGGCGAGGACTGGGTGTCCTTAGCTCAAGGGGAATAAGGTGAAGACACGGTCTTCTGAGTTAAATCTCAGCCTCCCTAACCAGACGTACAGTTGTCACAGCAACTGGAACTGGTCCAACAAATCATGTGTCTTCAACAAGCGACTGGTTCTATCCCTTTCCATCCTTTACTTAAGTTTGTCTTCGTGAAGTCACTGCCTATCTGTGTATCAGTTTGACTTCATTGCTTGACTACTACTGTTGATTGGCTTCACACTATCTTCCATCCTGATCCTTACTACTTAGCTGCTATTAGTCCTGTACTTTCACATCATTGCATATTTGACAATGGCTTTCTTATGGTAGTTTATCTTCCGCTGCATATCAACTAGGTCATTTCTGTTGTTTGTCTTCGAAACTTCTAAGTTTTGAAGACTTTCATAAAAATCGCCTATTCACCCCCCCTCTAGTCGATACTAGCACTTTCAATTGGTATCAGAGCAAGGTACTCCCTTGTTCTGTGTGATTCAGTTTAACCACCTAGAGTTTAGCTATGTCGACTGCAGGGATAATCAAAGTCTCCGCTGCCTGCCCTGTGTTCGATGGAACTGAATATCGCTACAGGAAGAATAAGATGCGCATGCATCTTGAAGCCATTGACGTCGACCTCTGGTATGTCGTCAAGAATGGCGTTCCCAAAACTGGTGAAGGTGTCACCCCTACTGATGTCAAGAAGTTCATTCAACTGGACTTGACTGCAAAGAACATCATCTGTGGTCATCTGACAAAAGGACAGTATGGCCGTGTGAGTGCTCTGGAAACGTCAAAGCTAGTCTGGGACTGGCTATCCAAGGTCAATGAAGGCGTCTCTACACAGAGAGACCAGAGGATCAGTGTTCTTCGCAGTCTCTTCAACCGCTTCAAGAGAAACGACAATGAAAATGTCCAGCTCATGTTTGATCGCCTCACCGACATCACAAATGAGCTTCAGGCTCTCGGCGCCACTGAGATCACCAAGCATGAAATCGTGATGAGGACATCAATACAATTGTTACACCCACAGCCCCTGCTGCTATACATACTGGACCAATTACTAGAGCTCGTGCACGCCAACTAAATTACCAGGTACTTTCGTTTCTTGGTAATGATTCTAATGTTCATGAGAATATGATGCTGCCTAAATTGGATACATTTGTTTTGCTTACAAATGAAGGGCCTAGCTTGGAGAAGGATGAACATTGCAGCAAGAACAAGCATGGAGATGATGGCATGCGCAAGGGGAACAAGAACGGAGTTACAAGTGATGATTTCAGGACTTTGAAGCCACCATAATGGGTGCATGAAGCCTTGGACGAAATATACAAGATGCCACTTCATAAATTTCGTCCCGAGGCTATTTTAGGTGCTGCGTCACCTTATTATTGGGCCAGGCCCATGTAATTTCGAAATACATAAGTATAGGCTTTTTTTAGAGTCCGTATGTGTGGGGAAACAAGAGATAGGGTTGATTTCGGACCCCTCCACCAAGGGCCACGAAATCCACCCCCTCTTCCTCCATATATACAGCCCTTAGGGCATCGTTTAGACCTTGGGTTTTGTTTAGATTAAAAGTTCGCCATAGCTGCAACTTCGCGTACTTCGTTTGTGTTCAACGACCAGACAAAGGCGTCACAGAACCCCACCTTGATCAATAAAGCTTTCATCTTATATTCGCAATATCCAGATTGCAATCTTAGTTTCTTGCTTGTTCTTCGTTTGCTCGCAGGAAACAGACCCTCGTGGTCAGGTTGATCGTGCTCCGGCGTGGTCAATAACCTCTCGGAGTTGGTTTAGCGATTGCTAAGGCGCGACGTCCTCGCACGTTCGTAGTCGGATCGTCAAAGTCGACTTCCACCAAAGCGATATCCATCATCTCATCGAAAGATCGGGACCCTCGCCTCTATCAATATATATCTTACTTGGGAGTTAGAAACTGAACAACGATTTACATGTTTACAATATCCTGAGGAGAGACGAGTTGCTGCTGCTGTTTGTGCTTTCACTAGTTTTGCATGTGTATGGTGGTCTAAACATTGTAGATTATATCCTATTCCAACTACTTGGGCTGCTTTGAAAACTGCTATGCGTACGCGTTGGGTTCCACCATATTATCAACGTGAATTGCTTCAAAAATTGCAGCGTTTAAGACAAGGGAAAAATTCTGTAGAAGAATATTATCAGGAATTACAAACTGGCATGATTAGATGTGGTATTGTTGAGGAGAATGAAGCTATGCTTGCACGTTTTCTGGGTGGATTAAATAGAGAGATTCAGACCATTCTAGACTATAAGGAGTATACTAATATCACTCGTTTATTCCATCTTGCTTGTAAAGCTGAACGTGAAGTGCAGGATCGACAAGCATTGGGGCGAACTAACTTTTCTGCAGGCCGACCTTCATCATGGACACCACGTGCATCTTCTACTTCAACTGCACCAGCACCTCCATCCGGTGCCACCTCCAGCCGTGATACAAGAAAACAGGCACAACCACCATTATCTGCCAAGAGCGCACCTGCGGGGCCTGCACAGCGTTCTTCTTCTTCCATTGCATCAACAGGGCACACAAGTGATATTATTTGTCGTCGTTGTAAGGGAGGAGGTCATTATGCGAGGGAATGCAAATCTCCGCGTGTGATGATTGCTACCGCGGATGGTGGATATGAGTCCGCTAGTGACTATGATGAGGAGACATTGGCTCTTATTACACGTGAAGAACATGGTGGAGATGATTCTGATCATGAGACGCAATACATGGCTCCTGAAGACGCTGACAGGTATGAATGTTTAGTTGCTCAACGTGTTTTGAGTGTGCAGGTCACACAAGCTGAGCAAAATCAGAGGCACAATTTGTTCCATACCAAGGGAGTTGTGAAGGAACGTTCTGTGCGCGTCATAATAGACGGAGGGAGCTGCAACAACTTGGCTAGCATGGAGATGGTGGAGAAGCTTTCTCTCACCACAAGACCACATCCACATCCTTACTACATCCAATGGTTCAACAACAGCGGCAAGGTTAAGGTAACACGTACTGTTCGTGTGCATTTTAGTATCTCTACATATGCTGATTATGTTGATTGTGATGTGGTACCTATGCAAGCATGTTCCTTATTACTTGGTAGATGATAGAGGCAAAGGTGTCCCGTCTTTCGATGAGATGGTGGATTTCGCTTTGGTGGAAGTCGACTTTGACGATCCGACTACGAACGTGTGAGGACGTCGCGCCTTAGCAATCGCTAAACCAACTCCGAGAGGTTATTGATCACGCCGGAGCACGATCAACCTGACCACGAGGGTCTGTTTCCTGCGAGCAAACGAAGAACAAGCAAGAAACTAAGATTGCAATCTGGATATTGCGAATATAAGATGAAAGCTTTATTGATCAAGGTGGGGTTCTGTGACGCCTTTGTCTGGTCGTTGAACACAAACGAAGTACGCGAAGTTGCAGCTATGGCGAACTTTTAATCTAAACAAAACCCAAAGTCTAAACGATGCCCTAAGGGCTGTATATATGGAGGAAGAGGGGGGAATTTCGTGGCCCTTGGTGGAGGGGTCCGAAATCAACCCTATCTCTTGTTTCCCCACACATACGGACTCTAAAAATAGCCTATACTTATGTATATCGAAATTACATGGGCCTGGCCCAATAATAAGGTGACGCAGCACCTAAAATAGCCTCGGGACGAAATTTATGAAGTGGCATCTTGTATATTTCGTCCAAGGCTTCATGCACCCATTATGGTGGCTTCAAAGTCCTGAAATCATCACTTGTAACTCCGTTCTTGTTCCCCTTGCGCATGCCATCATCTCCATGCTTGTTCTTGATCCAATGTTCATCCTTCTCCAAGCTAGGCCCTTCATTTGTAAGCAAAACAAATGTATCCAATTTAGGCAGCATCATATTCTCATGAACATTAGAATCATTACCAAGAAACGAAAGTACCTGGTAATTTAGTTGGCGTGCACGAGCTCTAGTAATTGGTCCAGTATGTATAGCAGCAGGGGCTGTGGGTGTAACAATTGTATTGATGTCCTCATCAACACCAATCCGAGTTCACCTGCAACATATATCCGCCACCTGTCCGTGTTCCACCAGATTCATCTCCGCCACCAGTCCGAGTGCCACCAGATTCATCTCCGCCACCAGTCCTAGTCCGAGTCCAGTAATTGTTGCTTTGTTCTCGATTTCCAGATCACGTGATACTCCGAGTCGTGACAGAGAAGGACTCCCCAACTTCCGAGTCATCCGCAGAAGAAAAATAGTTCCAATTTCAAAAAAAACTAAGTCTGGAAAATTCTGGCTAGGCAGTTTTTAGACCATTTGTAGACTTTTTCGAAAAAAAATTGTTGCGGAGCAAAAAAAAAAGAAGAAAAAAAGTGCAAAAAAAAGAGAAAAAAAATTCAGAGTGTGCTCCTCCCTTGTTTACGTGCCGCGCCGTGATTTTGTTGGTGTTCTAGGCTCGCGTCTCTAGCACAGTCTAGCCTAGGACCAGCACAGTACCGTCGTTGAGCGTTTATTCAACTTTGCATCTCTGAATTGATTATTGCTGACCCTTTTTGCTACCATATTATAAGCCTTCCCAGCTCCACATACATCTACGTCGTGCGTTTGACTCTCCCTGGTAATTGCTCTATCCAAGCTTTGAGAGTTTTGACTACAACGGTTGCCGATCACCGCCTGTTGCTGGGTAAGAACTGGTAAGAATTTGAGTTTTGCTTGACGGATTTGTGACACCCACCACCACCACTTGTTCGTAGTCTGTAGGATCATATTCTTGTGTGTTTCTATTGCTGCTAACCATGCCAGGATCATAAGCCGACGAGATTGACTGGGAGAATTTATCGAACAAGGAGCTTCATGATAAGTTTCAGCAAATGATGACTGAACAGGTGCAAGATGTGCTGAACAATTTTGAAGAGGCCATGGAGAAGATCACTGGCCTTGAGAAGACGTTCGAAACAAAGCTCGATAACAAGTTTAATGAATTGCTCGCGCGTCTTCCACCACCACCACCCGCTGCACCTAACGCACCTCTCCAACAACAACAACAACGACTACCTCCACGTCGCGAAGCAGACCTCCGCCGAGCAAGCCGTGTTCCTCTTGCGTTTGGCCAAACTGTTGGTGCTGCTGTTGATACTTCTGTGGCTCCTGCTGCTGATGCGGAGGATGATGATTATGTGGGAGATTATGAGGATGAGGTTGATCAAAATCAACACTAGTGCAGCCACCTGTACCACCACCAGCAGGTCGACCTCAGGTATATATTCGTAATGGTAGGCCTGCACCACCACCTCAGGTACGCGATGATGTCCATATTCCTAAACTGAAATTGAATATTCCACCATTTGAGGGTAGATATGTTCCTGATATATATCTTACTTGGGAGTTAGAAACTGAACAACGATTTACATGTTTACAATATCCTGAGGAGAGACGAGTTGCTGCTGCTGTTTGTGCTTTCACTAGTTTTGCATGTGTATGGTGGTCTGAACATTGTAGATTATATCCTATTCCAACTACTTGGGCTGCTTTGAAAACTGCTATGCGTACGCGTTGGGTTCCACCATATTATCAACGTGAATTGCTTCAAAAATTGCAGCGTTTAAGACAAGGGAAAAATTCTGTAGAAGAATATTATCAGGAATTACAAACTGGCATGATTAGATGTGGTATTGTTGAAGAGAATGAAGCTATGCTTGCACGTTTTCTGGGTGGATTAAATAGAGAGATTCAGACCATTCTAGACTATAAGGAGTATACTAATATCACTCGTTTATTCCATCTTGCTTGTAAAGCTGAACGTGAAGTGCAGGATCGACAAGCATTGGGGCGAACTAACTTTTCTGCAGGCCGACCTTCATCATGGACACCACGTGCATCTTCTACTTCAACTGCACCAGCACCTCCATCCGGTGCCACCTCCAGCCGTGATACAAGAAAACAGGCACAACCACCATTATCTGCCAAGAGCGCACCTGCGGGGCCTGCACAGCGTTCTTCTTCTTCCATGGCATCAACAGGGCACACAAGTGATATTATTTGTCGTCGTTGTAAGGGAGGAGGTCATTATGCGAGAGAATGCAAATCTCCGCGTGTGATGATTGCTACCGCGGATGGTGGATATGAGTTTGCTAGTGACTATGATGAGGAGACTTTGGCTCTTATTACACGTGAAGAACATGGTGGAGATGATTCTGATCATGAGACGCAATACATGGCTCCTGAAGACGCTGACAGGTATGAATGTTTAGTTGCTCAACGTGTTTTGAGTGTGCAGGTCACACAAGCTGAGCAAAATCAGAGGCACAATTTGTTCCATACCAAGGGAGTTGTGAAGGAACGTTCTGTACGCGTCATCATAGACGGAGGGAGCTGCAACAACTTGGCTAGCATGGAGATGGTGGAGAAGCTTTCTCTCACCACAAGACCACATCCACATCCTTACTACATCCAATGGTTCAACAACAGCGGCAAGGTTAAGGTAACACGTACTGTTCGTGTGCATTTTAGTATCACTACATATGCTGATTATGTTGATTGTGATGTGGTACCTATGCAAGCATGTTCCTTATTACTTGGTAGACCATGGCAATTTGATAAAAATTTTGTACACCATGGTAGAAACAATCACTATACTCTTGTTCATAAGGGTAAAAATATTACTTTGCTTCCTATGACTCCTGATTCCATTTTGAAAGATGATATTAATAGAGCTAATAAAGCAAAACAGGAGACGAATAAGAGTGAAAATCAGATTGTGGCAAAAGAATTTGAGCAACAAATGAAGCCTAATAATAAACCATCTAGTGTTGCTTCTGAAATTAAATTGAAAAGTGCATGTTTATTTGCCACCAAATCTGATATTGATGAGCTAGATTTCAGCAAATCTGTTTGCTATGCTTTTGTGTGCAAAGAGGCATTATTTTCATTCGAGGACGTGCCTTCCTCTTTGCCTCCTGCTGTCACTAACATTTTGCAGGAGTTCGCTGACGTCTTTCCACAAGACGTGCCACCGGGATTACCGCCTATTCGAGGGATTGAGCATCAAATTGACTTAATTCCCGGTGCTTCACTGCCAAACCGTGCACCATACCGTACCAATCCAGAGGAGACGAAGAAAATTATGCGTCAAGTACAAGAGCTTGTCGACAAAGGTTATATACGCGAATCCCTTAGTCCTTGTGCTGTTCCTATTATTCTAGTGCCGAAAAAGGATGGTACATCACGTATGTGTGTTGATTGTAGAGGCATTAATAATATTACTATTCGTTATCGTCATCCTATTCCTAGGCTAGATGATATGCTTGATGAATTGAGTGGCTCTACAATATTCTCGAAAGTTGATTTGCGTAGTGGATACCATCAAATTCGTATGAAATTGGGAGATGAATGGAAAACAGCATTTAAAACTAAGTTTGGATTATATGAGTGGTTAGTCATGCCTTTTGGGTTAACTAATGCGCCTAGTACTTTCATGAGACTAATGAACGAAGTTTTACGTGCTTTCATTGGACGATTTGTGGTAGTCTATTTTGATGATATACTGATTTATAGCAGATCTTTGGAAGAACATTTGGAACATTTACGTGCTGTTTTTATTGCTCTACGTGATGCACGTTTGTTTGGTAACCTTGGGAAGTGCACCTTTTGCACCGACCGAGTATCTTTTCTTGGCTATGTTGTTACTCCACAGGGAATTGAAGTTGACAAAGCCAAGATTGAAGCTATTGAGAGTTGGCCGCAGCCCAAAACAGTCACACAAGTGAGGAGTTTTCTTGGCCTCGCTGGATTCTATAGGCGTTTTGTGAGAGATTTCAACACCATTGCTGCACCTCTCAACGAGCTTACAAAGAAGGATGTTGATGAGGACATCAATACAATTGTTACACCCACAGCCCCTGCTGCTATACATACTGGACCAATTACTAGAGCTCGTGCACGCCAACTAAATTACCAGGTACTTTCGTTTCTTGGTAATGATTCTAATGTTCATGAGAATATGATGCTGCCTAAATTGGATACATTTGTTTTGCTTACAAATGAAGGGCCTAGCTTGGAGAAGGATGAACATTGGAGCAAGAACAAGCATGGAGATGATGGCATGCGCAAGGGGAACAAGAACGGAGTTACAAGTGATGATTTCAGGACTTTGAAGCCACCATAATGGGTGCATGAAGCCTTGGACGAAATATACAAGATGCCACTTCATAAATTTCGTCCCGAGGCTATTTTAGGTGCTGCGTCACCTTATTATTGGGCCAGGCCCATGTAATTTCGAAATACATAAGTATAGGCTATTTTTAGAGTCCGTATGTGTGGGGAAACAAGAGATAGGGTTGATTTCGGACCCCTCCACCAAGGGCCACGAAATTCCCCCCCTCTTCCTCCATATATACAGCCCTTAGGGCATCGTTTAGACTTTGGGGTTTTGTTTAGATTAAAAAAGTTCGCCATAGCTGCAACTTCGCGTACTTCGTTTGTGTTCAACGACCAGACAAAGGCGTCACAGAACCCCACCTTGATCAATAAAGCTTTCATCTTATATTCGCAATATCCAGATTGCAATCTTAGTTTCTTGCTTGTTCTTCGTTTGCTCGCAGGAAACAGACCCTCGTGGTCAGGTTGATCGTGCTCCGGCGTGGTCAATAACCTCTCGGAGTTGGTTTAGCGATTGCTAAGGCGCGACGTCCTCGCACGTTCGTAGTCGGATCGTCAAAGTCGACTTCCACCAAAGCGAAATCCACCATCTCATCGAAAGACGGGACACCTTTGCCTCTATCACTATTTTGATGATATACTGATTTATAGCAGATCTTTGGAAGAACACTTGGAACATTTACGTGCTGTTTTTATTGCTCTACGTGATGCACGTTTGTTTGGTAACCTTGGGAAGTGCACCTTTTGCACCGACCGAGTATCTTTTCTTGGCTATGTTGTTACTCCACAGGGAATTGAAGTTGACAAAGCCAAGATTGAAGCTATTGAGAGTTGGCCGCAGCCCAAAACGGTCACACAAGTGAGGAGTTTTCTTGGCCTCGCTGGATTCTATAGGCGTTTTGTGAGAGATTTCAGCACCATTGCTGCACCTCTCAACGAGCTTACAAAGAAGGATGTGCCTTTTGTTTGGGGTACCGCACTGGAAGAAGCCTTCACGGTATTGAAAGATAAGTTGACACATGCTCCTTTACTCCAACTTCCTGATTTTAATAAGACTTTTGAGCTTGAATGTGATGCTAGTGGAATTGGATTAGGAGGTGTGTTATTACAAGATGGCAAACCTGTTGCATACTTTTCTGAAAAATTGAGTGGGCCTAGTCTGAATTATTCTACTTATGATAAAGAATTATATGCTCTTGTTCGGACTTTAGAAACATGGCAACATTATTTATGGCCCAAAGAATTTGTTATACATTCTGATCATGAATCTTTGAAACATATTAAAAGTCAAGCTAAACTGAATCGTAGACATGCTAAATGGGTTGAATTCATTGAGACTTTCCCTTATTTCATTAAACACAAGAAGGGAAAAGAAAATGTTATTGCTGATGCATTGTCTCGTCGCTATACTATGCTTTCACAACTTGACTTCAAAATATTTGGTTTGGAGACCATCAAAGATCAATATGTGCATGATGCTGATTTTAAAGATGTAATGCAGAATTGTAAAGAAGGAAGAATGTGGAACAAGTTTGTCGTTAACGATGGATTTGTGTTTCGTGCTAACAAGCTATGCATTCCAGCTAGCTCCGTTCGTCTTTTGTTGTTGCAGGAAGCGCATGGAGGAGGATTAATGGGACATTTTGGCGTGAAGAAGACGGAGGACGTACTTGCTACACATTTCTTTTGGCCAAAGATGAGACGGGATGTTGAGCGTTTTATTGCTCGATGCACTACATGTCAAAAAGCTAAGTCACGACTCAATCCTCATGGTTTATATATGCCTTTGCCTGTACCTAGTGTTCGTTGGGAGGATATATCTATGGACTTTGTTTTAGGTTTACCTCGAACAAAGAAGGGGAGGGATAGCATATTTGTTGTCGTGGATAGATTCTCGAAAATGGCACACTTTATACCATGTCATAAAAGCGACGATGCTGTTAATGTTGCTGATTTGTTCTTTCGTGAAATTATTCGCTTGCATGGTGTGCCAAATACTATTGTTTCAGATCGTGATACTAAATTTCTTAGCCACTTTTGGAGATGTTTATGGGCTAAGTTGGGGACTAAACTGCTTTTTAGTACTACTTGTCACCCCCAAACTGATGGACAAACTGAAGTAGTCAATAGAATGTTGTCTACTATGCTTAGGGCTGTTTTGAAGAATAATAAGAAAATGTGGGAGGAATGCTTGCCTCATATTGAATTTGCTTATAATCGTTCATTGCATTCTACTACTAAGATGTGCCCTTTTGAAGTTGTGTATGGTTTCCTACCTCGTGCACCTATTGATTTGTTGCCTCTTCCATCTTCGGAGAAGGTTAATTTTGATGCTAAACAACGTGCTGAATTGATTTTAAAAATGCATGAGTTAACTAAGGAAAACATTGAGCGCATGAATGCTCAATATAAACTTGCTGGAGATAAGGGTAGAAAACATGTTGTGTTTGCACCTGGAGATCTTGTTTGGTTACATTTGCGTAAGGATAGATTTCCTGATTTGCGCAAATCAAAGTTAATGCCACGTGCTGATGGTCCCTTTAAGGTGTTAGAGAAAATAAATGATAATGCATATAAACTTGAGCTGCCTGCAGATTTTGGGGTTAGTCCCACTTTTAACATTGCAGATTTGAAGCCTTATTTGGGTGAGGAAGATAAAATGAAGTCGTCCTCGACGGAAGTTCATGCTGCTATACATACTGGACCAATTACTAGAGCTCGTGCACGCCAACTAAATTACCAGGTACTTTCGTTTCTTGGTAATGATTCTAATGTTTATGAGAATATGATGTTGCCTAAATTGGATACATTTGTTTTGCTTACAAATGAAGGGCCTAGTTTGGAGAAGGATGAACATTGGAGCAAGAACAAGCATGGAGATGATGGCATGCGCAAGGGAAATAAGAACGGAGTTACAAGTGATGATTTCAGGACTTTGAAGCCACCATAATGGGTGCATGAAGCCTTGGACGAAATATACAAGATGCCACTTCATAAATTTCGTCCCGAGGCTATTTTAGGTGCTGCGTCACCTTATTATTGGGCCAGGCCCATGTAATTTCGAAATACATAAGTATAGGCTATTTTTAGAGTCCGTATGTGTGGGGAAACAAGAGATAGGGTTGATTTCGGACCCCTCCACCAAGGGCCACGAAATTCCCCCCCTCTTCCTCCATATATACAGCCCTTAGGGCATCGTTTAGACTGTGGGTTTTGTTTAGATTAAAAGTTCGCCATAGCTGCAACTTCGCGTACTTCGTTTGTGTTCAACGACCAGACAAAGGCGTCACAGAACCCCACCTTGATCAATAAAGCTTTCATCTTATATTCGCAATATCCAGATTGCAATCTTAGTTACTTGCTTGTTCTTCGTTTGCTCGCAGGAAACAGACCCTCGTGGTCAGGTTGATCGTGCTCCGGCGTGGTCAATAACCTCTCGGAGTTGGTTTAGCGATTGCTAAGGCGCGACGTCCTCGCACGTTCGTAGTCGGATCGTCAAAGTCGACCTCCACCAAAGCGATATCCATCATCTCATCGAAAGATCGGGACCCTCGCCTCTATCAAATCGTCAAGACACTGCTGAGATCCCTTGACAGCTCCTTTGACACACTTGCCCTCATGATACAAGAACGTCCTGACTTCAAGACGTTCGATCCGTCTAATATACTTGAGAGGCTCAACACACATGAGTTCCAGCTTTTTGAGAAAAGAGATATCTATGGCCCCAACTATGGCCGAACTCGTGTTTTGAAGGCAAAAGTTGTTTCCTCATCTGAAGAAGAAGAATCTGACTGCGGTTCTGAGGATCCTGAAGACATTGGAAGGGAGCTTGCTATGCTTGTGAAGTTCCAGAAATTCACCAAGAAGAAGGGCTTCAAAAAGTCTTCACGATCCAGTTCAAGAAATGATGAAGCTTCCACTCAAGACAACAAGAAGAGAACTTGTCACAAGTGTAAGAAGCCTTGGCACTACATCTTTGAGTGTCCTCAGTGGGACAACGAGAAGAAGAAGAAGAAGAAGAGGAAGGAATATGACTCTGATGACAAGAAGAAGAAGAAATCATCAAAGTCTTCTTCCAAGTCCACATCAAAGTCCTCATCTCATAAGAAGAGCTCATCTGGCAAGGCTCGTGCTTTTGTTGGCAAGGAAATGGATTTAGAGGAGGAGTCTGCGTCTGAGGAGGCACAGGTGGAATCTGAAGCTGAGTCCGACTCTGGCATTGCAAGTCTGGCTCTAGCCACAACCTACGTTGCAAAGTCCATCTTCAACACTAAAGACAATGACTCCCACACCAACGCTGATGATGACAAGGACGATCCTGCTCCCACCTACTGCTTCATGGCACGCGGTGCCAAGGTAAAATCGCGTGATGATTACTTTCAAACATCAAGTGAAGATGACTCTGATTGTGAATCTAAACCCAGCTACAAAACACTTGCTAAAATTGCTACTGAACTACAAAGGGCTATGGAACATACTCAAAAACTGTTAGACAAAAGCGATGACCTGTTGGACGCGGAAATGACACGTTCACAGTCCTTAGTTGAAGACATAAAAAATCTTCATGCTAAGTATCAAGAACTTGAAAGTCTTCATGAGACGGTCTCAACCACTTATGAAAAGCTCTCCTATGATTATCTTCAAAGGAAGCAAGAGCTTGAGAAATTGAAAGCGACTCATGAAGATCTTCAAAAAGAGAATGAGTCACTTCGCGCTCAACAGATCAGTCCCGCTCAGGATGGATTTGAACCACCGTGCTTAAAATGCATTGAGCGTGATAATGCTGCCTCTGTTGCTGAATGTTCCACTGCTGCTACTGTTGCTCTGTCTTCAACTACTGATGTGGTAACTAACCCCTCTTCAGAGGATACCACTACTATTGCTGATGAAAATGCTAGGTTGAAGACATTGCTTGAAACAGGGATGTATAAAAGTCTGAAAGGGCATCAGACATTCTGCGATGTCCTCAAAAAGCAGATTCTGAACCGAAACCCTAGGAAAGAGGGTGTTGGGTTTGAGAGGAAAATGAATGCTGATGGTTCCTACTGGAAGCCTGAGCAGTATCCCAAAACCACTTGGGTTGCTGCAAAGGAACCTTCAGTGGATCCATCCACTTTATCTGGATTTACCTGTGCTAATCCTATTATCATTGATGAATCCTTTGATGCAAACTATAAACTGTTCAAAAATCAGAATGGTGAGGTGTTTGCCAGGTATATTGGTACTAACTGCAGGAATGGACCTCCTATGAAGAAGATCTGGGTTCCCAAAAGTTGCCTTGAGAATCTTCCAGTGAATGTCATCATGACACCACCAGGGAAGAAGACAAACTCCAGACCAAAGGCATCATATGGTCCAACGGCTTCATACGAACACAGGACTCACTTGAGTCACCCTAACGCCAATGTTTTGCAGGGAAATCATACTCAGACTCATGAATATGAGCATGTGTCTTCAAACCGCTATGTTCATAGAACTAAGAACTTTTCTGCTTATTCACATGAGTATCATTCATCTCCTGCAAGGCTATTTGCTAGGGATTCAAAGCCGAAATTCTCAGATGTTGCACTTAGACTCATTGCTTCTAAGCCACCCCTGAAAATGTGGGTGGTGAAGAAGAATTAACTCTCTTTTGCAGAATGTGGTCTCCAGCCAGCAATCAAAGGCGTCCGATATTATTGCTGGGGACCTAGAACATAAAGGGACGCATGATAAAATGACTTACTATGTATTCCACATATGAATCTCTTATCTGTCATACTGTGTGTTCTAATCTTGATCTAAGCTGTGATAATCCTAGTGTGCGTCAAATGCTTATGCTTCACAACATACCTTGTGAAGCCTATCCTCCTAACTGCACTGTAGAGCATGTCACCAAAAGCTTCAGAATGGATTATTGAAAGCGGATGCACTAATCATATGACTGGTGATCGAAGCCTTCTCATGGACTCAACCTTACGACCATCCGACAAGAGTCAAATCACATTCGTTGACACTGGTAAAGGCAAGGTATTGGGTCTAGGTAGAGTTGCAATCTCAAAGGATCAACACATGGATAAACTGATGCTTGTTGAATCCCTTGGATTCAACTTAATGTCTGTCTCAATGCTTTGTGACTTAAACATGAATGTGATATTTGGAAAATATCGTTGCCTTGTACTAATGGAATCTGACAAGTCTCTAGTCTTTGAAGGGTATAGGAAAGGTGATCTATACATGGTAGATTTCTCAGCAGGTCCACAACTTGCCGTATGTCTTCTTGCAAAAGCTTCAGAATGCGGGCTCTGGCATCGAAGGCTGGGGCATGCTGGCATGAGGAACTTGCACACACTTGTCAAGAAGAAGCATGTCATAGGCATCGAAGGTGTCAAGTTCACGAAAGATCATTTGTGTGGTGCTTGCGAAGCTGGGAAGATGACGAGGGCCAAGCACCCGTCGAAGACAATCATGATAACATCTCAACCCTTTGAGCTGTTGCACATGGACTTATTTGGCCCTACTCACTACTTCACCCTCACAACAACGGCGTGTCTCTATGGCTTCGTCATTGTTGATGACTACTCAAGATACACATGGGTGCACATAATTATCTACAAGACTGAAGTACAAGATGTCTTCAGACGATTCGCCAATCGAGCAATGAACAACTATGGCATCAAGATCAAGCATATCAGAAGTGATAACGGCACTGAATTCAAGAAAACCGGCCCTGATCTTTATCTGGATACAATGGGAATCACTCTTGAATTTTCTGCTCCATACACACCTCAGCAAAACGGCATTGTAGAGCACAAGAACAGAACCCTCATCGAGATGGCTCGAACAATGCTTGACGAGTACAAGACACCAAGAAAGTTCTGGCCTGAAGCCATTGATACAGCTTGTCACATCATCAACCGTGTCTACATCCATAAGCTTCTGGGCAAAACATCCTATGAGCTCCTTACTGGCAAGAAGCCAAATGTCAGGTACTTCAGAGTCTTTGGAGCTAGATGCTGGATCAAGGATCCCCATCACAAGTCAAAATTTGAACCCAAAGCTCACGAAGGCTTCATGCTTGGCTATGGAAAGGATTCGCACTCTTACAGAGTCTTCAACCTCTTCCACTACAAAATCGTTGAAACAGTGGATGTGCGATTTGATGAAACCAATGGTTCACAACGAGAGCTCCTGCCAAGCACACTTGATGAAGCTCCTTCCTGTGAATCTATCAAGCTGATGGGAACTGGTGAGATCATGCCCTCTGAAGCACAGCCTGAAGAGGAACTTATCATTTCTGCACCAAACCAACCTAAAGACAATGCTCAAACCGAAGACAATACTTCCAATGATGACAATGATCAGCATGAGCAAGGTCTTCGTCCAGTTCATCCTCGTGTTGCAAATGAAGTACAAATTGAGAAGATAATTGACAACATCAATGCGCCTGGTCCGCTTACTCGCTGAAGAGCAACACAGTTAGCAAACTTCTGTGGGCACTTTTCATTTGTGTCAATATCAGAACCCAAGAAAGTTGCTGAAGCTTTTATGGAACCTGAATGGATTCAAGCCATGCAAGAAGAACTTCAACAGTTCAGGATGAATAATGTTTGGGAACTTGTCAAGCGACCTGACCCTCGCAAGCATAACATTATAGGAACAAAATGGATATATCGAAACAAGCAAGATGAGCATGGTCAAGTCGTCAGAAACAAAGCACGTCTTGTGGCTCAAGGATATACTCAAGTTGAAGGATTAACTTCGATGAAACATTTGCTCCTGTTGCTAGGCTTGAAGCTATTCGCATACTGCTAGCCTATGCTAATCATCACAACATCTTGCTATATCAAATGGATGTGAAAAGTGCATTTCTCAATGGCAAGATTAAAGAAGAAGTGTATGTCGCACAACCACCTGGCTTTGAAGATCCAAAACATCCTGATATGGTACACAAGCTGAACAAAGCACTGTATGGCCTCAAACAAGCTCCTCGTGCCTGGTATGATACAATCAAAGACTTCCTGAAGAGCAAAGACTTCAAACCTGGATCCCTCGATCCCACACTCTTCACGAAGACATATGATGGTGAACTGTTTGTGTGCCAAATTTATGTGGATGACATTATCTTCGGCTGCACCAACCAAAAGTATAGTGATGAGTTTGGATACATGATGCAAGAGCAATATCAGATGTCCATGATGGGAGAACTGAAGTTCTTCCTTGGTCTTCAAATTCGTCAGCAAAGCAATGGCATCTTCATATCTCAAGAAAAATACCTCAAAGATTGTCTGAAGAAGTTTGGAATGGAAGACTGCAAAGGTTATACGACGCCAATGCTAGCCAAACACAACCTTGGTCCCGACGACAATGGTAAAGAGTTCGATCAAAAGGTATACCGCTCCATGATTGGTTCTTTAGTTTATCTATGTGCATCTAGGCCAGATATTATGCTTAGTGTTTGCATGTGTGCTCGATTCCAAGCGGCACCAAAGGAATTGCATCACTTAGCTATGAAGCGAATTCTTCGATATTTGGCTTACACCCCAACACTCGGATTATGGTATCCCAAGGGCTCAAAATTTGATTTGGTTGGATTCTCGGATGCCGATTATGCTGGTGACAAGGTGGATCGCAAGTCTACATCAGGCACATGTCATTTTCTTGGTCGATCACTTGTCTATTAGTCTTCAAAGAAGCAGAATTGTGTATCACTCTCAACTGATGAATCTGAATACATTGCTGCTGGTTCCTGTTGTGCTCAGCTTCTATGGATGAAGCAAACTCTCAAGGACTATGGCATCAACATGAAACAAGTACCTCTCTTCTGTGACAACGAGAGTGCCATCAAGATAGCCAACAATCCAGTCCAACACTCGAAGACAAAGCACATTGAAATTCGTCATCAATTTCTCAGAGATCATGTCATGAAGAAAGATATCAATATCATTCATGTCAACACTGAAGAGCAACTTGCAGATATCTTCACAAAGCCCTTGGATGAGAAAAGGTTTTGCAAGTTACGGTGTGAGCTAAATATCTTGGAATCCTCTAATTTCCTGTGATCAGGCACACATCCTAACACTTATGCATGTTGATGACTTAGATGTGCAACACACAAAGTAATGTATATCTTCAATCAATGAAGATTTACACTCTGAGTGTGAATACATTAACATGGAATTTGACTTCGGAGCGCCACGATAATTGTGGGCCGTGTCTGGGTCTAATACTTCTATACGGTGGGTAACGCCACCACCAAATTTCTATGTTTGAAGTGTTTCACTCATGGCGTTACTTTTGCAAAGACTTCACATTTGGTTTGTCTTCAGTTTCAATTTATCTTCATGATTTTCTGTGCTATGATGATTTGATTGCATATATATATATACTAGTGTTTTGTCCTCTACAGCATTCACTTATAGCTATGTCTTCAAGTTGAATCTTTTGAACTAAGTGAATGTGATCGGACCCTAACCTCTCTATGCTTTCTATCTCAAACTCTATCTGTCCAAATCATATGCATTCTATTGAAACTGTCGAATGTCTTCTCTGCGTCCTAGTCAGCAGAAGGCAAAGAGACAAACATTAAATTTGTTTTAAATGACGTATCCTTATTGTTGAAATCCGGAGAAGCCGGAACAACTCCTCCGACATGCCTGGCGGGTGTGGGAACGTGGGACAACTCTGAGTATGTTGCATGCTTGCCACGTGCCCCTCAGATGTGAACCGCCAGGGGCACCAGCGTAATTGTGCTGTGCCGCTCACCTACTTATAAATACTTGTCCCCTGCGGTAAAGAAATCCTTCTTCCACCTCTCCACCTCGTCAAAACCCTAGCGCCACCGCTAGCTCTCGACGACGCCGGCGACGAAGCGCTTATCTGCCACGACTTCTCCGACGCCGTCCTCACGCCGGCCGCGGACATCGTCCTCTCCACCGTCGCCGTAGGTGTCCTCCATCGCCAAGTTAGGGCACGGTGGGCTGAACTACTCGGTCTCCTATTCATCCCATCTAGCAGTTCTTCGTGCGGTAATTATAACTCTATTTTTACCACCTTTTTGATCTTCATAGATTCATCCTATTTACCGAAAGTGCTTTCTACCTACTCAATGTTAAATCTATTCTGTCTGCATCTCATAATGCCTAGTCTATTCACTTAGATTTCCTATCTAGTTTGATTCCTCACTTGTACTTATTCACGGATTGGTACAAATCTGGAACCAACTCACCTTATATAAGTGAATGTCTTCGCATCATGAGGTCAATGTCTTCAAACTGATTTATCTTCAAAATCTTCTGAGAATGCATATGACCTCTTCCCCTTCCCTCGCATCTCTAATGCTGTCACAGGTACATGTCCGTGGGAGAATCCCTTGGTTCTCATAGTCTGCATTCGTTTGCAGAATACTTACAGCATCATATCAATTCTCGTGAAGCCAGTTCCTGCTTGACCAGCAAGCGAAAGTCTCTGAAGCCATTGAACATATTGAAGCCATTCAGTTTGTAGTTCATGGCTGCAGAAAAATCAGCAAGGAAGGGTGGCAGACAGCGCCGAGAAGGAACATCCAAAGATCTGCCTGATGACCTAGCAGAGCTCTACAAGACAGATCCTGAAGAGACATATCATCAGCGCAAGACACGAATCCAATGGATTCGACGCTATTGGGCTGAAGAGTGGTTCAAGTATAAGTTCGTAACCAAGGAATATGCAGAGAAGAATGCAATCAAGAGTCCTTGGGGCGATATTCTCTATCGAGGTCTTCAACCCAAGAACAGAGCTGAAGCTATTGCACAAGATTTCTATCCTTGCATGGTCCACGGACCACAGCCTGAAGAAGCCGACCCATCATCATTGCTCTGGTGTCGTGACGACAATCTCTTCAATTGCAACTTCCAGTTTGCTAAGGCTTCAGCAAAGGAAAACAAGAAATCACGGGGATTAGACTTCAATCCTGGTCCCTCTGCTCCCCGTGATGATGGCACACGTGAAGCTGAAGAAAATAGAATTGGCCCCTTTGCTGATGAGGACATGACTACCTTGGATATGACCAAAAATATTGCATATATGCATATTTGTCAGGTGATTTCTAGTGCAAACTATTCAATAATCTATTTATGTTATCCAGAACAAAAATACTTCACACACTTTTGTGTTTTGTCTAATTGCAGGTGTATGGGACATTTGTACAATCCACATATGAAGATAAGGAAGAAAGAGATGTTTATTTGCTGTCCAAAAAGTTCTCTCACGTCACTTTTGGCCCAAGAGAAGATAGAGTCCAAGTCTCTCACGTTCTGGATTCAGATTTGGACTGCACAGACACACCTGACTCAAAACGCACACAAGTTTTTCATACGGACTCCGAATTGTGTGATTCTTTTTTTGTTGGAAACTAGATTTCGTGCACTTTCCAACCCAATTGGAATCACCTTCAAATTCGTCCGGAGCGTTGAGTTGTGGACGAAACAATCTGATGCTGCAGCAGAATCCGAGTCAAACTACAAGTCCAAAGGTGTTACATCACCTCCACTTGGGCCCATTGGCCTTGTACGACCTAGATTTAGTTTTAGGCTGCCTTAGGACGTCCTCCCACCTCCTTGGCCGCCACCCCTTGCTCCTATATAAGTAGATCTATCTAGTAGCTTTTCCTTGGGTTCTGTTCACATTAGTCACGCCACCGCTGCATCATTATCTCTTCCGCTGTCCACCACCCATCCATCAATTTCCACCACGTGCTACCCACCATTCATTGTCATAATAATAGTTGAGATCGTTCACATCTTCACTTGATCCAATCTGCATCTTATCTAGTTTGTTTTGGAAAGAGGGAGAAAAAAAAGAGAGAGAAAAAGGAGAAAAAAAGGAGAAAAAAAAGTCAGAGAAAAAAAGGAGAGAAAGAAAAAAAGTGTGAGGAAAAAAAGAGAGAAGAAAAAAAACAAAAAAATCGGCACAAACTTTTTCAGAGGAAAGTTGGAGACAAAGTTGTTGATATATCCTGCTTGGCTGTTGTTTCACCTCATTATCTTTACTGCCGTTGTGATCTTCACTTATATCTTGCTGTCCAGAGCTACTTAGTATCCTTCATTGATGCTAGTTGTGCTACGACGTGACCTCATTAGTGTACTAGGCTCGCGTCTCTAGTCCGGTTTAGCCTAGGACCAGCACAGTACCGTCGTTGAGCGTTTATTCAACATTGCATCTTTGAATTGATTATTGCTAATCTTTTGCTACCATATATAGCCAACCCAGCTCCACATATTTCTACACCGTGTATACGTACGCTCCCCGGGCAATCGCTTTACTCAATATTCGGAGTTACTTGACACCGCTGGTTGCCGATCACCGCCTGCTGCATGGTAAGAACTTGTAAGACATTGATATTTGCTTTACTGTGAGCGTTTAACCACCACATCCTAGTAGTTATAGGAACATTATTTTTGGGTTTTGTTTCTTGTTCTACTAATCATGACAGGATCCAGAGTCAATTCATGGGCTTTGTCGATCGCGGGAGACGTGCCACCACCTTTGCAAATACCACAACCGTCACGAGAGGTGCACAAACATCCAAATGCACATGATCAGGTTAATGTATCTATACCACCATTTAAAGGCCGTTTTAAACCTGCTTTATATATTGAATGGGAGTTCGACATAAAAAATATATTTGCTTCCCATAATTTCGATGAACATAAAAAGGTTAAGGTTGCGGTTGGTTCTTTCACTGGTTATGCTTTGGTTTGGTGGAGTGAATATTGTCGGTTACACCCTAATTATATACCTACTACTTGGGATGATTTGAAACTTGCCATGCGACATACTTTCGTCCCTGCTTATTATACTCGTGACATGATTAAGAAGTTGCAACACTTAAAACAAGGTAGTGAAACTGTAACAAAATATTATGATGATTTACAAACTACCTTGTTGCATTCCTCTTTAGAAGAAAGTGAAGATGATTTTATGGATAGATTTTGGGGAGGATTAAACCGTGATATTCAAGAGATACTAATTCATGAAGAGTGTTATCCTATGGACCATTTGTTTCATCTTGCATGCAAAGCTGAACAGGAAATAAAACGACGTGTTGGCCACGAGGAGAACAAGCGCACGGTGCACATTCCAAAAGTTGATATGATTGTTCCTTCAACTAGTAGGCATACTATGACAACCACTTCCATTGTTGTCAGGACTACATCACCTCCACCATGTGACACATCGCCCCCGAGAGTGGCTACATCATCTGAGTTGATCATAAGAGGTAATGACAAAGGTACTGATCTTCCATCTCTACATGAGAATGATGAATGCCTTGTCAATTTGAATGCACCATCTGATGAGCTACCCACTACTTTGATCACACCACCTATTTTAGAGGACTACGTTGATAATTTGACTTTGCCATGTGATCAAACAGCTGAAATACCAACAATTTTGAGTGCACCCATTGAATTAACTATTGATGCAAAAGAACCAATGTTTAATCATTTTGATATGACCTCTAATCTTGGTGATAATTCTGTGTTGAATGACTTATTGCATGTTTGCTTATTTAAGCATGTTGTAGCATGTAAATTTGATGCAAGTAAGGTTTATTCATCAATGTTGGGATGGTTTAATGATGAACATTGTCAATCTTTTGAAATGAATAAGAGCTTCACTTATATGTGCAAACTGAGTTGCAATATTTTCATGCCTTCTACTTCTTGTGCTAATTTTTTGGCTTTAGATTTTATGAACTATGCAAGTTACTCATCTATTCATGTGTCATATATGCAAAAATCAAGGGAAGTAAAAATGGATGACATATACATATACAACATGTACACCTTGTCTCTTTTGTTAGCCACATTTCAGATTAAGCAACGCCGAGGACGGCTTTATTTTCAAGAAGGGGAGGATGATGAGGACATGACTACCTTGGATATGACCAAAAATATTGCATATATGCATATTCGTCAGGTGATTTCTAGTGTGATAGAGGCAAAGGTGTCCCGTCTTTCGATGAGATGGTGGATATCGCTTTGGTGGAAGTCGACTTTGACGATCCGACTACGAACGTGCGAGGACGTCGCGCCTTAGCAATCGCTAAACCAACTCCGAGAGGTTATTGACCACGCCGGAGCACGATCAACCTGACCACGAGGGTCTGTTTCCTGCGAGCAAACGAAGAACAAGCAAGAAACTGAGATTGCAATCTGGATATTGCGAATATAAGATGAAAGCTTTATTGATCAAGGTGGGGTTCTGTGACGCCTTTGTCTGGTCGTTGAACACAAACGAAGTACGCGAAGTTGCAGCTATGGCGAACTTTTAATCTAAACAAAACCCAAAGTCTAAACGATGCCCTAAGGGCTGTATATATGGAGGAAGAGGGGGGGGGGGATTTCGTGGCCCTTGGTGGAGGGGTTCGAAATCAACCCTATCTCTTGTTTCCCCACACAGACGGACTCTAAAAATAGCCTATACTTATGTATTTCGAAATTACATGGGCCTGGCCCAATAATAAGGTGACGCAGCACCTAAAATAGCCTCGGGACGAAATTTATGAAGTGGCATCTTGTATATTTCGTCCAAGGCTTCATGCACCCATTATGGTGGCTTCAAAGTCCTGAAATCATCACTTGTAACTCCGTTCTTGTTTCCCTTGCGCATGCCATCATCTCCATGCTTGTTCTTGCTCCAATGTTCATCCTTCTCCAAGCTAGGCCCTTCATTTGTAAGCAAAACAAATGTATCCAATTTAGGCAGCATCATATTCTCATAAACATTAGAATCATTACCAAGAAACGAAAGTACCTGGTAATTTAGTTGGCGTGCACGAGCTCTAGTAATTGGTCCAGTATGTATAGCAGCAGGGGCTGTGGGTGTAACAATTGTATTGATGTCCTCATCACTTTCACAACTTGACTTCAAAATATTTGGTTTGGAGACCATCAAAGATCAATATGTGCATGATGCTGATTTTAAAGATGTAATGCAGAATTGTAAAGAAGGAAGAATGTGGAACAAGTTTGTCGTTAACGATGGATTTGTGTTTCGTGCTAACAAGCTATGCATTCCAGCTAGCTCCATTCGTCTTTTGTTGTTGCAGGAGGCGCATGGAGGAGGATTAATGGGACACTTTGGCGTGAATAAGACGGAGGACATACTTGCTACACATTTCTTTTGGCCAAAGATGAGATGGGATGTTGAGTGTCTTATTGCTCGCTGCACTACATGTCAAAAAGCTAAGTCACGACTCAATCCTCATGGTTTATATATGCCTTTGCCTGTACCTAGTGTTCCTTGGGAGGATATATCTATGGACTTTGTTTTAGGTTTACCTCGAACAAAGAAGGGGAGGGATAGCATATTTGTTGTCGTGGATAGATTCTCGAAAATGGCACACTTTATACCATGTCATAAAAGCGATGATGCTATTAATGTTGCTGATTTGTTCTTTCGTGAAATTATTCGCTTGCATGGTGTGCCAAATACTATTGTTTCAGATCGTGATACTAAATTTCTTCGCCACTTTTGGAGATGTTTATGGGCTAAGTTGGGGACTAAACTGCTTTTTAGTACTACTTGTCACCCCCAAACTGATGGCCAAACTGAAGTAGTCAATAGAACATTGTCTACTATGCTTAGGGCTGTTTTGAAGAGTGATAGAGGCAAAGGTGTCCCGTCTTTCGATGAGATGGTGGATTTCGGTTTGGTGGAAGTCGACTTTGATGATCCGACTACGAACGTGCGAGGACGTCGCGCCTTAACAATCGCTAAACCAACTCCGAGAGGTTATTGACCACGCCGGAGCACGATCAACCTGACCACGAGGGTCTGTTTCCTGCGAGCAAACGAAGAACAAGCAAGAAACTGAGATTGCAATCTGGATATTGCGAATATAAGATGAAAGCTTTATTGATCAAGGTGGGGTTCTGTGACGCCTTTGTCTGGTCGTTGAACACAAACGAAGTACGCGAAGTTGCAGCTATGGCGAACTTTTAATCTAAACAAAACCCAAAGTCTAAACGATGCCCTAAGGGCTGTATATATGGAGGAAGAGGGGGGAATTTCGTGGCCCTTGGTGGAGGAGTCCGAAATCAACCCTATCTCTTGTTTCCCCACACATACGGACTCTAAAAATAGCCTATACTTATGTATTTCGAAATTACATGGGCCTGGCCCAATAATAAGGTGACCAGCACCTAAAATAGCCTCGGGACGAAATTTATGAAGTGGCATCTTGTATATTTCGTCCAAGGCTTCATGCACCCATTATGGTGGCTTCAAAGTCCTGAAATCATCACTTGTAACTCCGTTCTTGTTCCCCTTGCGCATGCCATCATCTCCATGCTTGTTCTTGCTCCAATGTTCATCCTTCTCCAAGCTAGGCCCTTCATTTGTAAGCAAAACAAATGTATCCAATTTAGGCAGCATCATATTCTCATGAACATTAGAATCATTACCAAGAAACGAAAGTACCTGGTAATTTAGTTGGCGTGCACGAGCTCTAGTAATTGGTCCAGTATGTATAGCAGCAGGGGCTGTGGGTGTAACAATTGTATTGATGTCCTCATCAAATGCCTTGTCAATTTGAATGCACCATCTGATGAGCTACCCACTACTTTGATCACACCACCTATTTTAGAGGACTACGTTGATAATTTGACTTTGCCATGTGATCAAACAACTGAAATACCAACAATTTTGAGTGCACCCATTGAATTAACTATTGATGCAAAAGAACCAATGTTTAATCATTTTGATATGACCTCTAATCTTGGTGATGATTCTGTGTTGAATGACTTATTGCATGTTTGCTTATTTAAGCATGTTGTAGCATGTAAATTTGATGCAAGTAAGGTTTATTCACCAATGTTGGGATGGTTTAATGATGAACATTGTCAATCTTTTGAAATGAATAAGAGCTTCACTTATATGTGCAAACTGAGTTGCAATATTTTCATGCCTTCTACTTCTTGTGCTAATTTTTTGGCTTTAGATTTTATGAACTATGAAAGTTACTCATCTATTCATGTGTCATATATGCAAAAATCAAGGGACGTAAAAATGGATGACATATACATATACAACATGTACACCTTGTCTTTTTTGTTAGCCACATTTCAGATTAAGCAACGCCGAGGACGGCTTTATTTTCAAGAAGGGGAGGATGATGAGGACATGACTACCTTGGATATGACCAAAAATATTGCATATATGCATATTTGTCAGGTGATTTCTAGTGCAAACTATTCAATAATCTATTTATGTTATCCAGAACAAAAATACTTCACACACTTTTGTGTTTTGTCTAATTGCAGGTGTATGGGACATTTGTACAATCCACATATGAAGATAAGGAAGAAAGAGATGTTTATTTGCTGTCCAAAAAGTTCTCTCACGTCACTTTTGGCCCAAGAGAAGATAGAGTCCAAGTCTCTCACGTTCTGGATTCAGATTTGGACTGCACAGACACACCTGACTCAAAACGCACACAAGTTTTTCATACGGACTCCGAATTGCGTGATTCTTTTTTTGTTGGAAACTAGATTTCGTGCACTTTCCAACCCAATTGGAATCACCTTCAAATTCGTCCGGAGCGTTGAGTTGTGGACGAAACAATCTGATGCTGCAGCAGAATCCGAGTCAAACTACAAGTCCAAAGGTGTTACATCACCTCCACTTGGGCCCATTGGCCTTGTACGACCTAGATTTAGTTTTAGGCTGCCTTAGGACGTCCTCCCACCTCCTTGGCCGCCACCCCTTGCTCCTATATAAGTAGATCTATCTAGTAGCTTTTCCTTGGGTTTTGTTTAGATTAAAAGTTCGCCATAGCTGCAACTTCGCGTACTTCGTTTGTGTTCAACGACCAGACAAAGGCGTCACAGAACCCCACCTTGATCAATAAAGCTTTCATCTTATATTCGCAATATCCAGATTGCAATCTTAGTTTCTTGCTTGTTCTTCGTTTGCTCGCAGGAAACAGACCCTCGTGGTCAGGTTGATCGTGCTCCGGCGTGGTCAATAACCTCTCGGAGTTGGTTTAGCGATTGCTAAGGCGCGACGTCCTCGCACGTTCGTAGTCGGATCGTCAAAGTCGACTTCCACCAAAGCGATATCCATCATCTCATCGAAAGATCGGGACCCTCGCCTCTATCATTTGCAAACCTTGATGGCCTCATCTCCTACATCTTGGTACAAGGTGCCAAAGTGGATCATTCTGACAATGATGCTGATTCTCATGAAGCCCCAGCTCCTCCTCCAAGGCCGCAGAAGCCAAAGAAGATAAAGGCTTCATCATCAGCTGCTCCTCCAAAAGCTTCTCGTGTGAAGCCACTGGCCACTGCACCTCCTGAAGCCAGTGTGCAGTCTGAAGATTTTTCCCGCATCTCCAAGAAGACGGAGAAGAAAAAGCAACTTGTCAGGCATACTGATCAAGCCTTGACTCCTGTCGCCATTCTGCGCAAAGAACCCATTGATCTGTCCAGTGATGAAGATCTTGCTGATGATGCCCTTGAGCAACTGATAAAGAGCAAGGAAGAAGTAGAAATCTTCAACAACTTGCCTCTCTTTGATGTGGCAATCATCAATAACTTCATTGATGAGTGGTTCGACACCCCCAATCTAAGCTTTGAGGATTTGCAGCTTCCCATTGGCCTCAGCGTCTCTTTCAATGGCGCCATTGCTTCTGAGCTAGCTCTTGCTCAGCGCATCGTTGAGCTGAAGAACAAAATTGATTATGAGAAGGATCAATTCAAGAAGAATGTGGTGAAGCTCAGTGTTCAAGACGTCAGAAACTTCAAGGTCATGCTGCATGAGCTTAAAGAAGCTTTTCTGAAGAAGTGCCAAGAAGCTCAAGGCTCTCGTGAGCGCATGAAGAGTTTGGCTGATAAGTGTGTGCTTGCCTACAATGAGGCTGAGAAGCCAAGTCACTTGGCCGTCCTGGCATTGACCCCAGGATGGCTGCAAAGAAAAAGAAGAAGCTTCCTGCTGACCAGCCTGCACCTTCAAGCCAAGAAGCCCCTCGCATTATCTTCCCAAGCAGCATGACTGGCTCGAAGCCAAAGGTCACCACAACCGCTTCAGAACAGAAGAAGACGAGGGCTACCGAGGCTGAAGCCAGGAAGAGGAAGAATACTGAAGCCTCTGATGCCGCTCCCTCCAAGAAGAAGCGCAAGACCAAGAAGACTAGGGCTGCTCCCACAGAGCCCTTAGTTGTTGAACCCATTTCAGTGGTTCGCCCTGCGTCAAAACATCAAGAAAGAAGGATGGTAGTTCATGAGCCTGCTTCCACAGAGGCTCATGAAGCTGAAGATATACCAGCAGCTGAACCCACCGCTGCTGAAGACATTGGTCATGATGACAATGTTGAAGATGATGAAGTTCTTCCTCAGATCGAACACAACATGGTATCATCGCCTGTTCTTACGAACAGCGAACTCATCAGGATTGGTCGTCCTCTGATGCCAATTGCTCAGGATGCATCGTGGGCTGATCACCCACAGCAACAAGACTCCCCGAGTACTCCCCAACAACAACAACAAGCTACACCACCCGTGCAAGAAGAATATGAAGACTTTGAGGCCCAGCCAACTCCATCTCCAAAGGCGTTGCCAGCATTTCGCAGGCTTCGCAAAGGACAAAGGCCTCAAGTCCTCTGTCGAGCATTCCAGAAGCAGAAGTGCAACGCCAACCTGTTGCACGTCAAGTATTTTATGAACCCACTCCAACTGTGAATGTCTCCATGTCTGAAGCCCAAGCTGCTGAACACATTCCGGCTGCATCAGCCAAAGAGAATCAAAAAGACGTACGTGTCCCTGATGTGAACGTGCCAGTGCCCGACCCTCCTGTTCATCAAGAGGAGGTTGAAAATGTTGAAGCTGCCACCACCAACGACAATGAAGCCGATGACGTTGTCATGGCTGACGCTAATGTCGAGTTTGAACCAACCAGTGTGCCTGAAGCTAATGAGGCCACTGCACCTGAAGCTAATGAGGCAACTGCTCCTGAAGCACCTGTTGTGCAGCCTGAAGCCTCAGCTGTTGCCCCTGCTCCAGTTCCGCCACCAAGGCCCCATACAGTTGAGCAAGCATACAACCATGGTCAGCTAACCACTATTCGATGGCCCATTCTGGTACCTCTGCCTACTATCTCTGGACGTCAATTTGATTATCATGTTGAGCATAGGCCTCAGGTCCAGAAGCCCAAGCCAAGACTGCCAAGGTTTCCAGGTACTGCAAACTCACTAGGGTCCTTCAATGCTAATGGCTTCAAAAGCCACAATACCTTCTTTGACAGCGCCAAGAACCCTTACTCAAAGCCAAGGATATCATCAGATCGGTTCTGGAGCTATCAGCAGAGAAGCTATTACTCCTGCGTTCTATATGATCAAGGGCGCATTTTCCCTCATATGCGCCTTGACAATGAAGCCATTGCTGGACTTCTGTGCTTAGAAGAAGCACTTGATTGCTTTCGTGATGCTGGTCTGCTCAACTTTGTGATAGACAAAGAACACTGGAATGAAGAGCTATTGCTTCAATTCTATGCTACTCTACACATTCGCTGCTACAACAGAGATATCAAGACATGGGTCCTCGAATGGATGACCGGAAACATTCATCATGAAGCCAAAGCTCTTGACATCATTGAGCTTACAGGGCTAGCCACTCTCGGCGAGCTATATGAGCCTGATTGTCAGCTACACCACAATGCATTGGAGAGCATCTTCCATAAGCCAGAACCCAACATGAGCCAGATGTTGAGCATGATGAAGCCCTTGCGATCTGACGCTGAATATCCAACAGAGTTCTTTGTTGAAGACCTTGAGTATCTGCCACGCACAATATATCATATTATCAGGCGAACTCTATGGCCTATCAAAGGACATTCATCAGCAGCCAAGTTTGAAGGAGCTATGAAGACTTTGGTCTTCTACATTCTCAATGGCATCAGCTTCAATACTCAAGAATTCTTCATCAGGCAACTTGCTGCTTCTGGATCTGATCTGTTTGGTCTGAAGTTTTATGCTCCATGGGTCATGCACCTCATCAAGCGACACTCATCTATCAACTATCAACCATCTGCTCGCAATCATTTGATCTTTTTACCAGAGGTTGATATGTCAGTTGAAGCCATATACTCTGACCCTACCAAGAAGCCTCTTTGTCTTCAGAATGCCGAGCACCAAACTTCACTCAACCCATTGAAGGTGTTCAAGCAGCAACACGAATCTATCCATTGGCTGGAAATACTAGTCTGCCTCATCGAGCACCTACTGAAGCCACTGAAAGCACCATTGCACAAAGGCCTCAGAAGCGTTCTCGCGTTCTCAATGACCGAGAACTTCTTGTGGCCCTTCATCAGAAACAGGATAAACATCACTTTTGGCTCAAAAGACAGATGCAAAGCCTCTTGGTGGATGTCAATCGCATTCGTAACCTTGCCACCAAGAATGCCTCTGTTGCTCATCAAACTCGCCAGCGATCATGGAAGAGCTTGACCCTGCTTAGTGCTGAAGCAGATCTTCAAGACGATGGCTTCAATGAAAGATTCCAGTTTGACTCCACTCCTCCACGGACTGTTGTCCTACGTCGCACTCCATCTCTTAAAGACTCTGAATATTCTTCCTCCGCGGCAACTGTCAATGCCAGAGTAATCAATGACGAAGATGATGCTACTTCACCACCTCCTACTACTGCACGCATCGACACTGCACCAAGTTCGTCTGCACCGCCAACCAACAACGATAACCCTGCTGCTTCACCTACTCATAAGGACGAGTAGATGCTCTATGTCTTCAAACCTTTTTGGTCCTTACTGACAAAAGGGGGAGAAGCGTATGAGTTGACAGTCTTCAAGCGGGTTCATATGGGCGGTTGCATTATATTTTGCCTCGTGCTTACAACTCTTGCTTTTTAAAAACTTTTGGTTCTTTGAGTTGTAACACCTAAACTTGATGGTCGTCTGCTACTTATTTGCTTTACTGTGATGCGATGATAAATTCCGCATGTGCGATGATAACTTCCGCACTTAGATCATCCTGCAGACGTCCATTTTTCATTATGCATGTCATCCTATTTGCTATATCATTTCATGCAAGATGAATTATCTTCATAAGTTGAAGTGGATCTCCACAAGTACAACCTGCCATGTGCATTTGCATTCCAAAAGCAAAATTACTTATATGCACATCTTCAGGGGAGCCCTTGCTACTTATGAAGACAATTTCCTATCCTTTACAATTTCACATACTTTATCCCCATTGAAAACTTCAACCAGTTTGTCATCAATCACCAAAAAGGGGGAGATTGTAAGTGCATCTAGTGCCACCCCTAGTTGGTTTTGGAGTATTGACGACAAAGTTGGTTGAGGGACTAATGCGTTTGTGAGAATTGCAGGATAACACAGGTAGTGTCCCTCATTGATTCGGTTTACCTACCGGAGATGACCCCTAAAAATGTATGAAGACATTGAAGACAATGGTGGTATGAGAAGATATTCATATTGAAGACTATGACATGAGAAGACATTGCGTGAAGACTATGGAGCGCGAAGACTGTGTGGTTTCGTTGTTTCCTTTTCTTCTTTGTTGAGTCATAGGAACCACCGTACTGTTAAGTGCGGTCCAAGTGAACTAAGTCAGAATTACTGAAGTGATGCTCAACCCTAATCCTATGTCTTCGAGCGAAGACAATGAGAGCAAATCTTATCCAGAGCTGGATGAGTCAACTTAGATGTACCCCAAGTAAAGTTGCCGCGTGTGTTTGAAATCTGACCGTTGGAACACGTGTCAGTTCCTTAGTGACCCAGGGTCATTTCGGACAAATCAGATCGGGTTGCCTTGTGGCTATAAATAGCCCACCCCCAACACCATAAATTGGTGGCTGCTCAGAGTTAGTGCACGGCTTTTGTCGTTTGAGAGCAACCCACCTCGAAGCATTTGAGAGAGAGAAATCCTTGCGAGGACAAAGCCCAAACACCCAGAGCCAAAGAGTGTTAGGCATCACTGAAGTCTTTCTGTCTGTGTGACCTGAAGACTTATTACACTTGAGGACTGTGAATCCTCCAGCCGGTTAGGCGTCGTGTTCTGAGCATCCAAGAGTTATTGTGGATTGCCGGTGAACGAAGTCTGTGAAGGTTTGGAAGTCTACCTTGAAGACTTACCAGAGTGATTGGGCGAGGACTGGGTGTCCTTAGCTCAAGGAGAATAAGGTGAAGACACAGTCTTCTGAGTTAAATCTCAGCCTCCCTAACCAGACGTACAGTTGTCACAGCAACTGGAACTGGTCCAACAAATCATGTGTCTTCAACAAGCGACTGGTTCTATCCCTTTCCATCCTTTACTTAAGTTTGTCTTCGTGAAGTCACTGCCTATCTGTGTATCAGTTTGACTTCATTGCTTGACTACTACTGTTGATTGGCTTCACACTATCTTCCATCTTGATCCTTACTACTTAGCTGCTATTAGTCCTGTACTTTCACATCATTGCATATTTGACTATGGCTTGCTTATGGTAGTTTATCTTCCGCTGCATATCAACTAGGTCATTTTTGTTGTTTGTCTTCGAAACTTCTAAGTTTTGAAGACTTTCATAAAAATCGCCTATTCACCCCCCCCCTCTAGTCGATACTAGCACTTTCAGTTCCAACAATTGATCACGAGGATCAATCGATGGAAATATTATCTTTCTTCAACACACTCAACACAAGGATATCCCCTTGAAAATGAACTAAGTCAGACATCTTTATCTCCCAACTCTCCAAGTTGTTGTTTAGCTTACCCAGCTAGTTCAGGGATCCCCAACACAGATTCTTGGGGAAGGGTGGTTACAAGGAACCAACTTGATCACGAACTCAACATAACAGTCAGGGGACAACCTAGTAATACTTTCGAGAAGATATTCGGAAAATCATGAACCACCGATATGTTACAAAGCTCGAGAACAATCTTGCTTACGAGGCAAGACGATTTGATCAAATGAGCAAGGGGGTTGACACAATCCTAACTCATTGATCGAAAAGTGCACAGGAAATAAGGACTAGGTAGCACGATCAACCTTAGGGTGATGATTCAGTAATCAACACGCTAAGAATGAGGTTATTGTCCATTTAACCACCAAGCAACGGAGTTGCTAGGAGTATAGATTTCACACATCATGATTCACTTGTCGGCATTCCGATTGCAACAACACGGGGACCAAGGAATGAACAGCGATGGCGAGAAGTATCACTGTATCAAGAGCTCACGAGGTGGTGTGCAATTCCCATGACAATCTTAATATAAAGATGGTAATACTCCAAGGTAGAACAGAACAAAAGCTGAGTTAGCAATTTGATCTGCGAAATACAACTGCTTTGACCCAATCCTGGATATGGATGAGGTTCTGGAGTTTGTTTCTCCTAGTCATTCTAGAATAGAATGGCTTGATGGACAACAAGAGTAATAGGCATCGATAAAAGAATGCACGCATACTCTTGACTATCAATCGATAGACGGGGGTCAGAATATAACTAAGGAGGGACAACTCAAGGAACATATAACTTTCTGAGTTGTGGAGGCATAGATTAGTATGTCGAACCAGGTTCAACAGGTTTCTTCTGGATAATCCATGCGGAGAAGGTAGAACTGGCAGAGTCACGGCATGCCATCGAGAACTCGTCAAGAGCACTCTGGTTGTGATCTTTCGATCAACGAGGAACTTCTACCATAAACAGTTCATGGTCCTTGGAAGAAGGAAATACCACGGACCTCGAGGACTAGGTTACTAATAACCTAAGGGAGCTAGCAATTACTATCAACATGAAGTAAGTAGGGTGAATCTCGGGTTCAAACCCCAGAAGTGGAATACCTACATACTAAGTGGCATCACGGGATGCTTTCGAGAATGATGGCCAGAATCATCACACTGGGAACACAAAATATGGCTAGATTACTAGATGGTTTCATAAGACACCGAGGGTCATAGTAATAGCTCCAACATATATGTCAAGGCAATGGAGTACCTCAACTCACTGACTAGTGCGGTAAATCTGACCAAAGGAACATCAAAACCAGAAGGAAAGGATTTGCAAATGCATAGGATTATTTAGAAACCTGGGATGGCTCAGACATCATAACGGTTGTAAATGCTCAAAGAATTAGAGACATCCTGCAAAAATGGTGGCATAACCACTCAAAAGCACAATATCAAGGTTCCGAGACCAACTATGAACACACGGAGGTATTAAAAACTGAACTGGGGCTTAAATCCAACAATCTTATAAGTCTACAGATTAGTAACACGTGATCCTAATAGAAAGAAGAGAGAGCCTAGTTTCTTAACCCCGTGGAAAAGATAAGATGACTCGGATCAGAAAGGCATAAGGTAAAGGAGTAAAAAGAGCCTTATGTTCCATCCCACAATCAATTCCCCTACATATAACTAAAGAGTTTCTAGACTCAACTTCGACCAGTTTGGCTTGGTAATCCTACAGGCAGTCAGGCTCTGATACTAAAGCTGTCAGGACCCCGATCCTATGCCACACCGATCTAGCATGTAACACCTCATATCACTTTGCGGCCTCACGCACGGTATTCCCACGGGTGTCGCCTTACCAGGCCCGGGACCGTTTGCACCTTTTGGCTCACATATATGATAGTGTCGCTAGCATCCACATGACAAAGAACCTGGGCTGACATGGCTAGTCGTAAACCCAAAGTGTCACTAACTTACAGGGACAGACATACATGACCCAGCAACGAACGTGTCGGTCATCAGCGAGTGAATCCGAGCTGTAGCAACTAGGCTAACAAGACTCCGGAGAATTCGGACGGTAGCAGGCTAGCAGGACTCCAGTAGACACCGTGTGACATTTCCCCGAAGGGACAGACACAGGAACGAAGAAGGACACATGCCTGCCAGCCTAAGTGTTCCGGAGCAGTAGCAAGCTACCAGGGCTCAGTGGAAGCACTAGGAGACATTTCCCGGTAAGAGAGGCTACCAAGGATAAACAACTAGATAGTCAGATCCCACACATACCAAGCATTTCAATAACATACACACAATATGCTCGATATATGTAAATACAACATGGCATCACAACATAACTCTATGACTCAAAGTATTTATTCAATAGGCTCCTAGGAGCGAGATATTACAAACATGGGTCTCATGACCCAACATTAAGAGCATACAAGTCAAGCACATGCGGAAGCTTAACATGTCTGAGTACAGACATCTACAAATGAAAAAGGCTGAGAAGCCTGACTATCTACAAGAGCCTGCCGCGGGCACAAGATCGTAGTTGAGGTAACAAGCTAAACGTCGAAGTCCACGCAGAACTACTAGTGAGACTGGAGTCTCTCTGCAAAAACATAAATTAAGCAAGCGTGAGTACAAATGTACCCAGCAAGACTTACATCAGAACTAACTACATATGCATCAGTATCAACAAAGGGGGTTGGTGGAGTTTAACTGCAGCAAGCCAGCTTTGACCCGGTGGCTATCCTAACTACGACTGCTAGTAACTCTTTTGAGGTGGCGCACACGATCCACATATTCACCATATCAATACACCACTATGGATCCGCTCCCGTCTCCCTACGAGAACGCCATCCATAGCACTCACGCTTATCTTGCGCATTTTAGAGTATCCACTTCACTTGTCTATGAACTGTATAGGCAACCCAGAGGTCCTTTCCCACGGACGCGACTATTCGAATAGATGATGTTAACCCTGCAGGGGTGTACTTCTTCACACACGCTCTCGCCACTTACCGCCATGTACACGTCATCTATCTCGGCAACCTTCAAGTGGAAGCCTCGCGAGGGTTTCAGCCATGGCCTACCTAAACACTCAAGTCTCTAGTCCAGGTTTATCGCCTATTAAGGTTCCATCCGCAGGGAGTCTGGGCGAGATTTCCACATATGGCCCTGAACAATGTGTTCAGGGTTCCGGGACACCAAACGGGCGCCCGGCATACCCGGCCACGTGCCTACCGCATCACAGCCCACCCCTCGGGTCAGCGTTGCGCACGGCCTCCAACATACTACAAACACCAGAAACTACTTGCAACTCCTGGACAGAGGACAAGAGTGATTAAGAAGCCGAGAGGGTCAATTAAGGATCCCAATGAGTGGTAGTAGCTATTCATGGATCACAAACACAGAACTCAGTTCCTGAGGACAGCTTCAATGAGACAACCCACCATGTACTCCTACATGGCCTCTCACCGATACCTTTACCAAATCGTGTTCACACACTTAGCTCTCAAAAGTAGGACATGTTCACACACCTCCGATTCATCCCTGATGAATCAGATCTGACACAACTCTAAGCAATAGCAGGCACGACAAACAATCATGAATGAGTAGGCACATCAGGGCTCAAACAACTCCTACTCATGCTAGTGGGTTTCATCTATTTACTGTGGCAATGACAGGTCATGCAGAGGATAAGGGGTTCAACTACCGCAGCAAGTAACACATGAGTCGTTGTTGTCCTAATGCAGTAAAGAGAGCAGGAGTGAGAGAGTCGGATTTTATCGGAATGAACAAGGGTGTTTTGCTTGCCTAGCACTTCTGAAGATAGTATAGCTCTTCATCGATGTCATCGAACTCATCGTCGGAATGTCGTCTACTGAGAGGGGACAAATACCAACAAACAAGGAAGAACACAATCAATGCAATGCACAATATGATGCATGATCATAACATGTCAATATGCTGTGATTTAAGCTAATGCAGCTAGCAACAGATTAAATGGAGTTGGTTTGAATCCGAGATTCAACTTCAAACTCCATATGTGGATATTCAAATGCCATTTATATGATTTGTCCTAAACAGTAGCTATAATTTGTTCTAACATGCATGAAAATGGTACAGATGGATAGACTGGATTTTTGTGATCATTTTTCATATATAATTTATTTCATTCTGAGTTACAGTTGATTTTATATGATTTTTAGAAGTTTATAACATTTTCTGAAATAAATAAAACATTTAAGATTTATTTTAATTCCAGAAGAATTACTGCGTCAACATGATGTCACTATGATGTTAGCGGTCAACAGGGCCGGTCTAGGTCAAACTGACTAGTGGGTCCCGTGTGTCAGTGACTAACTAAACTAACCTAGTTTAATTAGCACTAACCTAGGTAAACTAATTAAATTTAAACCTAAACTAGATTAATTAGCCGGGCGGGGCCCGCATGTCATAGACCCAGAGGAGGTCAAATCCCCTGGTCAACCGGGGCTAAACCACCGGAAGTCAAAGCGGTCAACCCGCCGGCGTTTAGCCGCCGGCAAGGCCGAACGCGGCGGAGGGCATGGGATTGCTTCTCCGGCACCGAATCGAGCAGCGGAGGGCACACGTGGGGAGCTGGGGCTCGCCCACATCCAGGGCGGCATGCGGCAGCAGCAGGGACGACCGGAGCTTGCTGGAAACGAGCTCGGGGTGGCGCCGGCGTTCGGGTGTTTGTGGCTACGGGGCTGCACTGGCCGTGGCAGCGCATTCATGGCACCTACAGCAGCTACGCGAGGCGACAAGCATGTTGGACATGACCCCCGGGCCATTTGGTTGCCGGGGCCGCGTCGGCGGTGGGCGCAAGCGGCGGCGGGTGCGGTCGCTACGGCATGCGAGGAAGAGAACGGAGAGGGGGTGTCGGTGTCAAAACCGGCGGATCTCGGGTAGGGGGTCCCGAACTGTGCGTCTAGGCGGATGGTAACAGGAGACAAGGGACACATGTTTTACCCAGGTTCGGGCCCTCTTAATGGAGGTAAAACCCTACGTCCTGCTTGATTGATATTGATGATGTGGGTATTACAAGAGTAGATCTACCACGAGATCAAGGAAGCTAAACCCTAGAAGCTAGCCTATGGTATGATTGTGGTTCGTCCTACGGACTAAAGCCATCCGGTTTATATAGACACCGGAGAGGGCTAGGGTTACACAGAGTCGGTTACAATGGTAGGAGATCTACATATTCGTATCGCCAAGCTTGCCTTCCACGCCAAGGAAAGTCCCATCCGGACACGGGACGAAGTCTTCAATCTTCTATCTTCATAGTCTTGGAGTCCGGCCGATGACGATAGTTCAGCTATCCGGACACCCCCTAGTCCAGGACTCCCTCAGTAGCCCCCGAACCAGGCTTCAATGACGACGAGTCCTGCGCGTATGTTGTCTTCGGCGTTTGCAAGGCGGGTTCTCCTCCATGTTCCATGTGTTAGCCGAATAGTGTCCGATTTCTTCATAAATGTTGCGCTCCTTGGCTTCCACGTCCAATAATGACCCTCTTCCACGTGTTGCATGAATGCGAAAAGCCAGGGTATTTTTATGTTTTACCCTCCTAGCTGCGCGAATAAGCCGCCTATAAGAGAGGCGTGGATCCAGATCCGAATCACACCATCCTCCTTCCGCAAGTACTCATCGAAGCGCATCTGACAAGAATCCATTCCAACATGGATAGTCGACGCGGCTCCTCTTCTCGCGCTCCCAGTCCTCAGCCAGGAGATTGGAGGAGATGCTCAGTCCCGCATAGCGAGTTAGTGACGCTCCAAGCAGAGGGATACCTTCCCCCAGCCTTTATGGTTCCGGTTCGAGCCGGACTGGCCACCTACAAGGGTGGGAAGCAGGCGGAGAGCGTCCCCAATCCCTCCAAAGGAGAGCGGGTATGCTTCGTCCCTTACTTAATAAGGGGACTCGGATTTCCCATACATCCGTTTCTCCAGGGGCTCCTGGAGTTCTACGGACTCCAACTTCACCACCTCACACCTGCCTCCATTTTGCACATCGCGGGCTTTGTAGCTGTTTGCGAGCTGTTCTTGGGCATCGAGCCCCATTTTGTGCTGTGGAAGAGACTGTTTTGCCTTGTACCCCGTTCTCACGAGGGGTCGATAGATCAAGTGGGCGAAGCCGAAATATGGCGCATTGCCGGGACCGGATATCTATCCGGAACCCCGAAGAATGCATCCGAAGACTGGCCTTAGGAGTGGTTCTATATGGAAGACGCCCCACTGCCGGATCCAATTCGGATCGGCCTCCCGGAGTTTAGCAGCGCTCCTCTAAAGAAACGCTTGAGTTGGCGCCCGCGGAGCCCTCAACTGGAAGATGATAGGAGCGTCCATTATCTGATGGGCCGGATACGGTTACTGGCCCATTCCGGATTAACCATGATTGGAGTCATGGCCACATGCATTATGCGAGGGTTGCAGCCGCTCCAATATAGGGGCTACCCCATGTGGGATTTCAACAGGGAGAATGACGCCACCCGCCATGGCCGCAAGGGGCCGGGATCGGCCGCCGATCTGGTGAAGATCCTGTCCGGCATGTACAAGGGGGAGAAGGAGGACTTCCTCCGCACGAGTCCATTGAATGGATTCTCCATGAATAACCCTCGGAGCTGGGTAAGCAGATGTTTATGTATCTGATCCGTGCTTTCAAAGACAAGTGTCTTACTTTATGACTTTGACGCAGGAACTGCGCCGGGATGTGGAGGGCATAGAAAGCCCAACTCCACAACCCGAGGATCCAGGAAGATCCCTTGATCCGGCCGCTGGAGAGGATCCGGACATATCGGTGGAACTGATTGACGGGGTGTTCCACCAGCTCAGCATAGACATTGCTCTAGTCGCCATTACGGCTGACTACCCCGGTTTATCCCCGGCTTCCCAGGTGAGTACGACCGAAGTCCTGACACCGTTACCTTTTTAATGCTTATTTCTGACCACCGTGTGCCAACGGTGCTTCGCAGGAGGTGCCTTTACGGCGGGAAGCCGAGCCCGTGGCGACCGACCAACCAAGGTCAGTACGGCCCAGCAGGCGGAAGAGGAGTGCGGCGTGAATCGAAACGTCGCCGCAAAGGTATGGCGCACCATTGTCCTTTAAGAGAAAGACTCCTGGGAGGTATATTGATGCTCGTGATTCTTCCAGGAGAAAGAGTGCTCGCCGGACTGAGTCCGGAGAGGTTGCCAACCGAGCCTCCGCCAGCCAAGCTCCAACGCCTGGTTCGGAGAGGGAGGCGAGCACAAGGCGCGAGCCGGATGCTCCTCCAACGGAGGATGCCGACAGGTTGTCCGCCACCAGGTCTGAGGTGGAGAGCCCCATGAATCACAGGCGCCGTCGGACAGTTCTTCGTGACGCGTGTTTCTCCCCAGAGGCGTTGAATGCCTTTAATGCGGGAGACGCGCACCTCCGTGCTGCTCAAGATGGTTTAACCAGAGCCACGGAGCAGTATGTAAAAGACATACGGGTGAGGAGTTTTAATAGTTATATATGCCAGTAGCCCCCGAGACTTAAAATAGTTAAACTAACTGATTTAAGGATCATTTGTTATGCAGGATCTAACAGAGAAGAATACCCACCTGTCCTAGGAGCTTCAAGAATGCAAGGCCCAACTTGAGGCCGCACTAGCCGCTGCCGGGGGAGCCACAGAGACCCCCTCTGGTAATTCATATTTCGAAAAGAGAAATACTTTATGAAGTGCGGCATGTGTATAATCTGACAATAATAATGCAGAGGGTGTCGGACTAGATCCGGACAAGCAACATTTGCTGCGCCAGCTGAAGGCCGGCGAGAAGGTGCTTATGAGGGTGCAGCAGGAGAGGAACAAACTCCAAGATGCCAACACCCTACTGGGCGAAGAACTAAAAGATGTTCGGGTCCAGCTGTCTAACTCCGTAAAGGAGAATCAGCGGCTTCGTCGCGGCATTTATAGTAAGTTCTTGAGCAAACTCTTTTGAAAAGAAGAATTCGGCGAGGAAGTCGATTGACAGAAATATGTCTGTAGGTGTGCTCATGGGTCGTCCGGCGGAGGAGATTCCTGGTTCCACGGGAGACCCTCTTCCCGAGCTGCTACAACTGCACGAACGTGTTCGGAAGGCGATGAGCGGCATCGTTCAGGCCTTATAACCTTCCGTCTCCCTACCCGAGGGTCTTGGAGGGCTTGTTGAGAAGCTTCAGGGAGTGCGGCGGCGTCTCCGTCTGTGGAAGATATCAGCCTGCCGTCAAGGCGCCAGGGAGGCCTGGGCCATGGTGAAGACGCGGTACCCGAAGTCTGATCCAAACCACATGGCCGAGGTTGGACCTGCGGGGCCCGATGGGAAGGAGATCCCTGTGAGCCTGATGTACGGCCAAGTAGAGTTGGCCGCGAAATATTCCCAACAGGACTGTAAATTAGACAGCCTGTTAGATGGGATTGAAGAGGAGTACAATCAGTCAATTTGACGATGTAATTTAAAATGACATATAAAATGCCTTCTAGCCGGATTGTAGATCGTTTGTCTTTGCGGACCTTTTCGCTTCAACCTTGGGACCCAACAGTCCGGAGTGTGTCCGAATACCCTTATGGTTATAAAAAACCGGGGCATGCATGGAGACAAGGCGTAGGGGTCATAAGTGCTTTATCAGACAAGTGCCCAACTTGCTATGTTATATTACATGGTTAGTAAGAAACATCTTCCAGGGAGAATAGTTCCGTTAGGGGTTCCTATCCCTGGGAGGCATGCCCTAAAGTGCATGACCAGACTGTGAAAAGAGCAGAAAAAGCATCTGGGGGCAGATAAATGAATAAGTAATAAATCATCTTTCAGGTCACCGACCGAATATTCCCTTAAGAACGCTAGCCTTCGGCTTCACCCAGTCTGAGGTACACATCCGGCTGACCCGGCAGTAACAATCGCAGAGGTGCTCCCTTTACCTCCTAGCCGAACAAACGGGAACGTAGGGGTAAGCATAGGAGCCAGGCAACCCGGCTTGGCCAAAACTTAAGTCATATCAGTGCATATAATGGTGAGTAAAAGGTACATGCGGAAGTATGACACATGTGTTGGGCATGAAGCCCATATAGATAAGCTTCTTTTAAAGAAGCCCCCAGGTATAACGAGTGCGAGTAGCACATCGAGTGAGTGCGAACAAAGCGCAGATCAGCCCTCAAGAGGATTGTACTGAAAGAGGGAGGAAAAAGGAGGGAAAACAAAGACAGCGAAAAAATATGAAAGGTGGACGGAGGAAGGAGACGAACTCTGAGTCCGGCGCTAGGCGTAGAATCTTCGGAGACGGGCTGCGTTCCATGGGTTTGGCTCGAGTCGGTTGTTAGATGCGTTGTGTAGACGGTATGCACCGCCGGTAAGGACTTGGTCGATGATGAAGGGACCTTCCCACTTGGGCTTAAGTTTGTCCTTTTTCTTGTCCGGCAGGCGTAGAACTAGCTCGCCAACGTTGTAAGTTTTGGCCCGTACTTCTCTGCTTTGATATCTTCGAGCTTGCTGCTGATAGAATGCGGAACGGGATTTTGCCACGTCGCGTTCCTCCTCTAAGGCGTCCAAACTGTCCTGCCGATCCAACTCGGCTTCTCTTTCTTCGTACATGCGCACGCGAGGTGAGTCATGAATTATATCGCAGGGCAAAACTACCTCGGCGCCGTATACCATAAAAATGGTGTGAATCCGGTAGTGCGGTTTGGCGTGGTCCGCAGCCCCCAGAGTACAGAGTCGAGCTCCTCTACCCAGTGCGTGTTAGATTCTGTGAGGGACCGCACTAATCTGGGTTTAATGCCGCTCATGATTAGACCATTTGCTCGTTCCACTTGACCATTAGTTTGAGGGTGGTAGACTGAAGCGTAGTCGAGATTGATGCCCATGTTTTTGCACCAGAGTTTAACCTCGTCGGACGTGAAATTCGTGCCGTTATCAGTGATGATGCTGTGGGGGACACCAAAATAGTGTACTACCCCAGATATGAAGTCTATCACAGGTCCGGATTCTGCCGTTTTAACCGGCTTGGCCTCTATCCATTTGGTGAATTTGTCCACCATGACCAATAAGTATTTGTGCTTGTGGGTTCCCCCTTTAAGGGGTCCAACCATGTCAAGACCCCAGACCGCGAACGACCAAGTGATGGGTATAGTTTTGAGGGCGGTGGGTGGCATGTGGCTTTGATTAGCAAAGAGCTGGCAACCAACGCATCGTTGGACTAAGTCCTGAGCATCTGCCCGGGTTGTTGGCCAATAGAATCCTGTACGGAAGGCCTTGCCTACAAGGGCCCGGGCTGCAGCGTGGTGCCTGCCGAGTCCGGCGTGAATTTCAGCCAGGAGATTTCACCCTTCCTCTTCCGAGATACACCTTTGAAGGACTCCGGTTGTACTTTTCTTATAAAGTTCTCCCTCATGGACCTTGTAGGCTTTAGATCGCCGAACTATGCAGCGGGCCTCATATTAGTCTTCGGGAAGTTCCTGCCTGATTAAGTAGGCTAGGAATGGTTCCATCCACGGGGCAATTACTGCCATTATTTCGTGAGCTGAAGGTGTTATTTCATTGGCTCCGCCACCGATTGTGTCAGAATGTTCTGTGTTGGGTGGTGCAGTTGGTTCCGGGTTGTTATTTCCGGGCTCCTCTTCCCATAATACGGATGGCTTAAAGAGCCATTCCAGGAAGATGTTTGGAGGGACGGTGTCGCGTTTTGCGCCGATGCGTGCCAACACGTCTGCTTCCTGGTTATTATCCCGGGCTACATGGTGGAATTCGAGTCCTTCGAACCGTGCTGACATTTTTAGGACGGCGTTACGGTAGGCTGCCATTTTCGGATCCTTGGCATCAAAGTCTCCATTTACTTGGGATATTGTGAGGTTTGAATCCCCGCGCACCTCTAGGCGTTGAATACCCATGGAGAATGCCATCTGGAGGCCATGTAGAAGGGCCTCGTATTCGGCTGCATTGTTGGACTCCGTGTACATTATTTGAAGTACGTATTGGACTGTGTCTCCAGTTGGGGACGTCAAGACGACGCCAGCCTCCAAGCCAGCCAACATTTTGGAGCCGTCGAAATGCATGATCCAATTGGAATATGCGTTGTACTCTTTAGGGAGTTCGGCTTCGGTCCATTCGGCGATGAAGTCAGCCAAAACTTGCGACTTGATAGCTCGCCGTGGTTTGTAGGTTATGTCAAACGGTAAGAGCTCAATGGCCCATTTGGCAATCCTGCCCATCGCGTCATGATTATTTATAATATCGTTGAGAGGTACTTCAGAGGCCACCATTATGGAACACTCTTGAAAGTAGTGTCGCAGCTTCTGGGATGCCATGAACACCGCGTACGCTATCTTTTGATAATGTGGGTACCGGGACTTGCATGGAGTTAAGACAGTGGATACGTAGTACACTGGTTTTTGAAGAGGGAATTTTTACCCTTCTGCTTCTCGTTCGACGACGAGTACGGCACTGACAACTTGATGTGTTGCCGCGATATATAATAACATAGGTTCGCCCAAGTTGGGCGCGGCTAGGACCGGATTTGTTGCCAATATGGCCTTAATTTCTTCGAGTCCGGCTGTGGTAGCATGCGTCCATTCAAAGTGTTCGGTGCGCCGGAGGAGGCGATAGAGGGGCAGCGCCTTTTCTCCCAAACGGGAGATGAAGCGGCTTAGAGCCGCCACGCATCCCGTCAATTTTTGTATTTGTTTGAGGTCTTTTGGGATATCCAATTGTGACAGAGCCCGGATCTTGGCTGGGTTTGCTTCAATTCCACTACCAGATACAATGAAGCCCAAGAGCTTTCTGGCTGGTACGCTGAAAACACATTTTTCCGGGTTGAGCTTAATGTCGTATGCTCGGAGGCTGTCGAATGTAAGCCTCAAATCGTCTATTAGAGCTTCGACGTGTTTGGTCTTAACGACCACATCGTATACATACGCCTCCACCGTTTTGCCTATCTGGGTGGCCAGACGTGTCTGAATCATGCGCTGATATGTTGCGCCGGCGTTTTTGAGTCCGAAGGGCATTGTGTTGAAGCAGAATGGCCCATACGGAGTAATGAATGCCGTTGCGGCCTGGTCTTTTTCCGCCATCTTGATTTGATGGTATCCGGAGTATGCATCGAGGAAGCACAATGAATCGTGCCCTGCGGTGGTGTCGATGATTTGGTCGATGCGAGGGAGAGGGAAAGGGTCCTTTGGACAGGCCTTGTTAAGGTCTTTGAAATCGACACAAAGGCACCAGGATTTGTCCTTCTTTGGTACCATTACCAGGTTGGCTAGCCAATCCGAATGTTTTATATGTCTGATGAATCCGGCTTCTAAGAGTTTGGCTAGATCCTCTCCCATTGCCTGTCTTTTGGGTTCGGAAAATCACCGAAGAGCCTGTTTGACTGGCTTGAATCCTTTTAGGATATTTAGGATGTGTTCTGCCAGCCTGCGTGGGATTCCTGGCATGTCTAAAGGGTACCAGGCAAAAATGTCCCAATTTTCCCGAAGGAATTCTCGTAGTGCGGCTTCTACATCAGGATGTAATTGTGCCCCAATGGAGGCCGTCTTTGTAGGGTCCATTGGATGGACCTGGAATTTGACTATTTCGTCTGCTGGTTTAAAAGAGGTGGACTTAGACCTCTTATCGAGTATCACATCGTCCCTATCCACCGTTGAGCGCAGCGTAGTGAGTTCCTCTGCCGCTAGGGCTTCGGATAGTGCCTCTAGGGCCAGTGCGGCTGTCTTATTTTCAGCACGGAGTGCTATATCTGGATCACTGACAAGAGTGATTATTCCATTGGGCCCGGGCATTTTGAGCTTCATGTACCCGTAATGGGGTATAGCTTGGAAGATTGTGAATGCCTCTCGCCCTAACAAGGCGTGATATCCGCTGCCGAATGGGGCCACTTGGAACGTGACCTCTTCGGACCTGTAATTATCCAGTGAGCCGAACACTACGTTTAGTGTGATTTTTCCTGTGCAGCGTACTTCTCGACTAGGGATTATTCCTCTAAAGGTTGTGCTGCTTCGCTCAATGCGGCTCCAGTTAATTTCCATTTTTTGGAGGGTTTCCTCGTAGATGAGGTTTAATCCGCTGCCGCCATCCATGAGTACCTTGGTAAGACGAAAGCCGTCCACTATCGGACTGAGGACCAATGCGGCTGGTGCTCGAGCTGTTCGGAATTTAGGTTCGTCGCTGGCATTGAAGGTGATAGCCGTGTCGCTCCATGGATTTGTTGTTGCTACTTGGTAGACTTCGGCGAGGCTGCGGATTGTTCGTTTCCGCATGTTTTTTGATGCGAAAGTCTTGAAGACTGTCAATACCGTACTGGTACTGTTGGGCTGGTTGCCCGGGGCTAGAAAGCCTTCGCCACTTTTGGCCACCTGCTGATAGAGGCAAAGGTGTCCCGTCTTTCGATGAGATGATGGATTTCGCTTTGGTGGAAGTCGACTTTGACGATCCGACTACGAACGTGCGAGGACGTCGCGCCTTAGCAATCGCTAAACCAACTCCGAGAGGTTATTGACCACGCCGGAGCACGATCAACCTGACCACGAGGGTCTGTTTCCTGCGAGCAAACGAAGAACAAGCAAGAAACTGAGATTGCAATCTGGATATTGCGAATATAAGATGAAAGCTTTATTGATCAAGGTGGGGTTCTGTGACGCCTTTGTCTGGTCGTTGAACACAAACGAAGTACGTGAAGTTGCAGCTATGGCGAACTTTTAATCTAAACAAAACCCAAAGTCTAAACGATGCCCTAAGGGCTGTATATATGGAGGAAGAGGGGGGGGGGATTTCGTGGCCCTTGGTGGAGGGGTCCGAAATCAACCCTATCTCTTGTTTCCCCACACATACGGACTCTAAAAATAGCCTATACTTATGTATTTCGAAATTACATGGGCCTGGCCCAATAATAAGGTGACGCAGCACCTAAAATAGCCTCGGGATGAAATTTATGAAGTGGCATCTTGTATATTTCGTCCAAGGCTTCATGCACCCATTATGGTGGCTTCAAAGTCCTGAAATCATCACTTGTAACTCCGTTCTTGTTTCCCTTGCGCATGCCATCATCTCCATGCTTGTTCTTGCTCCAATGTTCATCCTTCTCCAAGCTAGGCCCTTCATTTGTAAGCAAAACAAATGTATCCAATTTAGGCAGCATCATATTCTCATAAACATTAGAATCATTACCAAGAAACGAAAGTACCTGGTAATTTAGTTGGCGTGCACGAGCTCTAGTAATTGGTCCAGTATGTATAGCAGCAGGGGCTGTGGGTGTAACAATTGTATTATTTTGATCATCCTCATCCTCATAATCTCCCACATAATCATCCTCCTCCGCATCAGCAGCAGGAGCCACAGAAGTATCAACAGCAGCACCAACAGTTTGGCCAAACGCAAGAGGAACACGGCTTGCTCGGCGGAGGTCTGCTTCGCGACGTGGAGGTAGTCGTTGTTGTTGCTGTTGGAGAGGTGCGTTAGCTGCAGCGGATGGTGGTGGTGGAAGACGCGCGAGCAATTCATTAAACTTGTTATCGAGCTTTGTTTCGAACGTCTTCTCAAAGCCAGTGATCTTCTCCATGGCCTCTTCAAAATTGTTCAGCACATCTTGCACCTGTTCAGTCATCATTTGCTGAAACTTATCATGAAGCTCCTTGTTCGATAAATTCTCCCAGTCAATCTCGTCGGCTTGTGATCCTGGCATGGTTAGCAGCAATAGAAACACACAAGAATATGATCCTACAGACTACGAACAAGTGGTGGTGGTGGGTGTCACAAATCGGTCAAGCAAATCTCAAATTCTTACCAGTTCTTACCCAGCAGCAGGCGGTGATCGGCAACCGTTGTAGTCAAAAACTCTCAAAGCTTGGATAGAGCGATTACCAGGGAGAGTCAAACGCACGACGTAGATGTATGTGGAGCTGGGAAGGCTTATAATATGGTAGCAAAAAGGGTCAGCAATAATCAATTCAGAGATGCAAAGTTGAATAAACGCTCAACGACGGTACTGTGCTGGTCCTAGGCTAGACTGTGCTAGAGACGCGAGCCTAGAACACTAACAAAATCACGGCGCGGCACGTAAACAAGGGAAAAGCACACTCTGAGTTTTTTTTTCGCTCTTTTTTTTTGCGCTACTTTTTTTTTTGCGAAAAATCACTATAATGGCGAGTGTCTCAAAACTATTCCTAGCTCAAACTGACAGGATGGGCACGAAATTTTTTCGACCAATTTTTTTTTCGACTGCCCGGACCCAAAAACTGGAAACGGGTCAAAAAAAACTTCCTATAATGGCACCTGTCTCAAAACACTCAGAAACACCTAAAAATAGGATAGCCAGAATTTTTTTCGAAAAATGCGTTTTCGAAAAATTTTGGGCCTAAACGGAGCGTGGCTACCCGACTCTTTTTTTTTTTCCAAAACCTACTCCGGCAAGGAAACACGAATCGGAATCTAGATGGATCCCGAAAACAAACCTAATAAGCAAAGAACTCGGATTGGTGGTGGATATATGGTGGTGGTATATGGCAGCGGTGGTGGTAGCGGTGGTAGTATATGGATATGGATCGGTGGTGGTATATGGACACGGATTGGTGGTGGTATATGGATACGGATTCGGTGCGGTGGTGGTAGATGGCAGGGGCGATGATGATGGTGCGGCGGCGGCGTGACAACTTATGACCAGAACTCGAAACTCTAAAAGACTAGACTCTAAGACCAGCAACTAGAAACGACGATGCAACCGCAAATTCAACAAAGCAAAACCCTAAAAAGATTATGCAAAGGCTCAGATTGGTTCGGATATGATGAACTAACCCTAATTTTTTTTGTGGCTTTTTCGTGGACTGTAGGTATGAAGAACAGACTCGATCTAAACTACGAAAAACTGTAAAATCTCACCGAGCAACCTGGAAATCTGATACCACTTGATAGAGGCAAAGGTGTCCCATCTTTCGATGAGATGGTGGATTTCGCTTTGGTCGAAGTCGACTTTGACGATCCGACTACGAACGTGCGAGGACGTCGCGCCTTAGCAATCGCTAAACCAACTCCCAGAGGTTATTGACCACGCCGGAGCACGATCAACCTGACCACGAGGGTCTGTTTCCTGCGAGCAAACGAAGAACAAGCAAGAAACTAAGATTGCAATCTGGATATTGCGAATATAAGATGAAAGCTTTATTGATCAAGGTGGGGTTTTGTGACGCCTTTGTCTGGTCGTTGATCACAAACGAAGTACGCGAAGTTGCAGCTATGGCGAACTTTTAATCTAAACAAAAACCCAAAGTCTAAACGATGCCCTAAGGGCTGTATATATGGAGGAAGAGGGGGGAATTTCGTGGCCCTTGGTGGAGGGGTCCGAAATCAACCCTATCTCTTGTTTCCCCACACATACGGACTATAAAAATAGCCTATACTTATGTATTTCGAAATTACATGGGCCTGGCCCAATAATAAGGTGACGCAGCACCTAAAATAGCCTCGGGACGAAATTTATGAAGTGGCATCTTGTATATTTCGTCCAAGGCTTCATGCACCCATTATGGTGGCTTCAAAGTCCTGAAATCATCACTTGTAACACCGTTCTTGTTCCCCTTGCGCATGCCATCATCTCCATGCTTGTTCTTGCTCCAATGTTCATCCTTCTCCAAGCTAGGCCCTTCATTTGTAAGCAAAACAAATGTATCCAATTTAGGCAGCATCATATTCTCATGAACATTAGAATCATTACCAAGAAACGAAAGTACCTGGTAATTTAGTTGGCGTGCACGAGCTCTAGTAATTGGTCCAATATGTATAGCAGCAGGGGCTGTGGGTGTAACAATTGTATTGATGTCCTCATCATCCTCCCCTTCTTGAAATGAAGTCGTCCTCGACGGAAGTTCATCTTCCTCACCCAAATAAGGCTTCAAATCTGCAATGTTAAAAGTGGGACTAACCCCAAAATCTGCAGGCAGCTCAAGTTTATATGCATTATCATTTATTTTCTCTAACACCTTAAAGGGACCAACAGCACGTGGCATTAGCTTTGATTTGCGCAAATCAGGAAATCTATCCTTACGCAAATGTAACCAAACAAGATCTCCAGGTGCAAACACAACATGTTTTCTACCCTTATCTCCAGCAAGTTTATATTTAGCATTCATACGCTCAATGTTTTCCTTAGTTAACTCATGCATTTTTAAAATCAATTCAGCACGTTGTTTAGCATCAAAATTAACCTTCTCCGAAGATGGAAGAGGCAACAAATCAATAGGTGCACGAGGTAGGAAACCATACACAACTTCAAAAGGGCACGTCTTAGTAGTAGAATGCAATGAACGATTATAAGCAAATTCAATATGAGGCAAGCATTCCTCCCACATTTTCTTATTATTCTTCAAAACAGCCCTAAGCATAGTAGACAACGTTCTATTGACTACTTCAGTTTGTCCATCAGTTTGGGGGTGACAAGTAGTACTAAAAAGCAGTTTAGTCCCCAACTTAGCCCATAAACATCTCCAAAAGTGGCTAAGAAATTTAGTATCACGATCTGAAACAATAGTATTTGGCACACCATGCAAGCGAATAATTTCACGAAAGAACAAATCAGCAACATTAACAGCATCATCGCTTTTATGACATGGTATAAAGTGTGCCATTTTCGAGAATCTACCCACGACAACAAATATGCTATCCCTCCCCTTCTTTGTTCGAGATAAACCTAAAACAAAGTCCATAGATATATCCTCCCAAGGAACACTAGGTACAGGCAAAGGCATATATAAACCATGAGGATTGAGTCGTGACTTAGCTTTTTGACATGTAGTGCATCGAGCAATAAAACGCTCAACATCCCGTCTCATCTTTGGCCAAAAGAAATGTGTAGCAAGTACGTCCTCCGTCTTCTTCACGCCAAAGTGTCCCATTAATCCTCCTCCATGCGCCTCCTGCAACAACAAAAGACGAACGGAGCTAGCTGGAATGCATAGCTTGTTAGCACGAAACACAAATCCATCGTTAACGACAAACTTGTTCCACATTCTTCCTTCTTTACAATTCTGCATTACATCTTTAAAATCAGCATCATGCACATATTGATCTTTGATGGTCTCCAAACCAAATATTCTGAAGTCAAGTTGTGAAAGCATAGTATAGCGACGAGACAATGCATCAGCAATAACATTTTCCTCTTGCGTTTGGCCAAACTGTTGGTGCTGCTGTTGATACTTCTGTGGCTCCTGCTGCTGATGCGGAGGAGGATGATTATGTGGGAGATTATGAGGATGAGGTTGATCAAAATCAACACTACGTGCAGCCACCTGTACCACCACCAGCAGGTCGACCTCAGGTATATATTCGTAATGGTAGGCCTGCACCACCACCTCAGGTACGAGATGATGTCCATATTCCTAAACTGAAATTGAATATTCCACCATTTGAGGGTAGATATGTTCCTGATATATATCTTACTTGGGAGTTAGAAACTGAACAACGATTTACATGTTTACAATATCCTGAGGAGAGACGAGTTGCTGCTGCTGTTTGTGCTTTCACTAGTTTTGCATGTGTATGGTGGTCTGAACATTGTAGATTATATCCTATTCCAACTACTTGGGCTGCTTTGAAAACTGCTATGCGTACGCTTTGGGTTCCACCATATTATCAACGTGAATTGCTTCAAAAATTACAGCGCTTAAGACAAGGAAAAAATTCTGTAGAAGAATATTATCAGGAATTACAAACTGGCATGATTAGATGTGGTATTGTTGAGGAGAATGAAGCTATGCTTGCACGTTTTCTGGGTGGATTAAATAGAGAGATTCAGACCATTCTAGACTATAAGGAGTATACTAATATCACTCGTTTATTCCATCTTGCTTGTAAAGCTGAACGTGAAGTGCAGGATCGACAAGCATTGGGGCGAACTAACTTTTCTGCAGGCCGACCTTCATCATGGACACCACGTGCATCTTCTACTTCAACTGCACCAGCACCTCCATCCGGTGCCACCTCCAGCCGTGATACAAGAAAACAGGCACAACCTCCATTATCTGCCAAGAGCGCACCTGCGGGGCCTGCACAGCGTTCTTCTTCTTCCATGGCATCAACAGGGCACACAAGTGATATTATTTGTCGTCGTTGTAAGGGAGGAGGTCATTATGCGAGGGAATGCAAATCTCCGCGTGTGATGATTGCTACCGCGGATGGTGGATATGAGTCCGCTAGTGACTATGATGAGGAGACATTGGCTCTTATTACACGTGAAGAACATGGTGGAGATGATTCTGATCATGAGACGCAATACATGGCTCCTGAAGACGCTGACAGGTATGAATGTTTAGTTGCTCAACGTGTTTTGAGTGTGCAGGTCACACAAGCTGAGCAAAATCAGAGGCACAATTTGTTCCATACCAAGGGAGTTGTGAAGGAACGTTCTGTGCGCGTCATAATAGACGGAGGGAGCTGCAACAACTTGGCTAGCATGGAGATGGTGGAGAAGCTTTCTCTCACCACAAGACCACATCAACATCCTTACTACATCCAATGGTTCAACAACAGCGGCAAGGTTAAGGTAACACGTACTGTTCGTGTGCATTTTAGTATCTCTACATATGCTGATTATGTTGATTGTGATGTGGTACCTATGCAAGCATGTTCCTTATTACTTGGTAGACCATGGCAATTTGATAAAAATTCTGTACACCATGGTAGAAACAATCACTATACTCTTGTTCATAAGGATAAAAATATTACTTTGCTTCCTATGACTCCTGATTCCATTTTAAAAGATGATATTAATAGAGCTAATAAAGCACAACAGGAGAAGAATAAGAGTGAAAATCAGATTGTGGCAAAAGAATTTGAGCAACAAATGAAGCCTAACAATAAACCATCTAGTGTTGCTTCTGAAATTAAATTGAAAAGTGCATGTTTATTTGCCACCAAATCTGATATTGATGAGCTAGATTTCAGCAAATCTGTTTGCTATGCTTTCGTGTGCAAAGAGGCATTATTTTCATTCGAGGACGTGCCTTCCTCTTTGCCTCCTACTGTCACTAACATTTTGCAGGAGTTCGCTGACGTTTTTCCACAAGACGTGCCACCGGGATTACCGCCTATTCGAGGGATTGAGCATCAGATTGACTTAATTCCCGGTGCTTCACTGCCAAACCGTGCACCATACCGTACCAATCCAGAGGAGACGAAGGAGATTATGCGTCAAGTACAAGAGCTTCTCGACAAAGGTTATATACGCGAATCCCTTAGTCCTTGTGCTGTTCCTATTATTCTAGTGCCGAAAAAGGATGGTACATCACGTATGTGTGTTGATTGTAGAGGCATTAATAATATTACTATTCGTTATCGTCATCCTATTCCTAGGCTAGATGATATGCTTGATGAATTGAGTGGCTCTACAATATTCTCCAAAGTTGATTTGCGTAGTGGCTACCATCAAATTCGTATGAAATTGGGAGACGAATGGAAAACAACATTTAAAACTAAGTTTGGATTATATGAGTGGTTAGTCATGCCTTTTGGGTTAACTAATGCACCTAGTACTTTCATGAGATTAATGAACGAAGTTTTACGTTCCTTCATTGGACGATTTGTGGTAGTTTACTTTGATGACATATTGATTTATAGCAGATCTTTGGAAGAACATTTGGAACATTTACGTGCTGTTTTTATTGCTCTACGTGATGCACGTTTGTTTGGTAACCTTGGGAAGTGCACCTTTTGCACCGACCGAGTATCTTTTCTTGGCTATGTTGTTACTCCACAGGGAATTGAAGTTGATAAAGCCAAGATTGAAGCTATTGAGAGTTGGCCGCAGCCCAAAACGGTCACACACGTGAGGAGTTTTCTTGGCCTCGCTGGATTCTATAGGCGTTTTGTGAGAGATTTCAGCACCATTGCTGCACCTCTCAATGAGCTTACAAAGAAAGATGTGCCTTTTCTTTGGGGTACCGCACAGGAAGAAGCCTTCTCCGTATTGAAAGATAAGTTGACACATGCTCCTTTACTCCAACTTCCTGATTTTAATAAGACTTTTGAGCTTGAATGTGATGCTAGTGGAATTGGATTAGGAGGTGTGTTATTACAAGATGGCAAACCCGTTGCATACTTTTCTGAAAAATTGAGTGGGCCTAGTCTAAATTATTCTACTTATGATAAAGAATTATATGCTCTTGTTCGGACTTTAGAAACATGGCAACATTATTTATGGCCCAAAGAATTTGTTATACATTCTGATCATGAATCTTTGAAACATATTAAAAGTCAAGCTAAACTGAATCGTAGACATGCTAAATGGGTTGAATTCATTGAGACTTTCCCTTATGTCATTAAACACAAGAAGGGAAAAGAAAATGTTATTGCTGATGCATTGTCTCGTCGCTATACTATGCTTTCACAACTTGACTTCAAAATATTTGGTTTGGAGACCATCAAAGATCAATATGTGCATGATGCTGATTTTAAAGATGTAATGCAGAATTGTAAAGAAGGAAGAATGTGGAACAAGTTTGTCGTTAACAATGGATTTGTGTTTCGTGCTAACAAGCTATGCATTCCAGCTAGCTCCGTTCGTCTTTTGTTGTTGCAGGAGGCGCATGGAGGAGGATTAATGGGACACTTTGGCGTGAAGAAGACGGAGGACGTACTTGCTACACATTTCTTTTGGCCAAAGATGAGACGGGATGTTGAGCGTTTTATTGCTCGATGCACTACATGTCAAAAAGCTAAGTCACGACTCAATCCTCATGGTTTATATATGCCTTTGCCTGTACCTAGTGTTCCTTGGGAGGATATATCTATGGACTTTGTTTTAGGTTTACCTCGAACAAAGAAGGGGAGGGATAGCATATTTGTTGTCGTGGATAGATTCTCGAAAATGGCACACTTTATACCATGTCATAAAAGCGATGATGCTGTTAATGTTGCTGATTTGTTCTTTCGTGAAATTATTCGCTTGCATGGTGTTAGAGGCGAGGGTCCCGATCTTTCGATGAGATGATGGATATCGCTTTGGTGGAAGTCGACTTTGACGATCCGACTACGAACGTGCAAGGACGTCGCGCCTTAGCAATCGCTAAACCAACTCCGAGAGGTTATTGACCACGCCGGAGCACGATCAACCTGACCACGAGGGTCTGTTTCCTGCGAGCAAACGAAGAACAAGCAAGAAACTAAGATTGCAATCTGGATATTGCGAATATAAGATGAAAGCTTTATTGATCAAGGTGGGGTTCTGTGACGCCTTTGTCTGGTCGTTGAACACAAACGAAGTACGCGAAGTTGCAGCTATGGCGAACTTTTAATCTAAACAAAACCCAAAGTCTAAACGATGCCCTAAGGGCTGTATATATGGAGGAAGAGGGGGGGAATTTCGTGGCCCTTGGTGGAGGGGTCCGAAATCAACCCTATCTCTTGTTTCCCCACACATACGGACTCTAAAAATAGCCTATACTTATGTATTTCGAAATTACATGGTCCTGGCCCAATAATAAGGTGACGCAGCACCTAAAATAGCCTCGGGACGAAATTTATGAAGTGGCGTCTTGTATATTTCGTCCAAGGCTTCATGCACCCATTATGGTGGCTTCAAAGTCCTGAAATCATCACTTGTAACTCCGTTCTTGTTTCCCTTGCGCATGCCATCATCTCCATGCTTGTTCTTGCTCCAATGTTCATCCTTCTCCAAGCTAGGCCCTTCATTTGTAAGCAAAACAAATGTATCCAATTTAGGCAGCATCATATTCTCATGAACATTAGAATCATTACCAAGAAACGAAAGTACCTGGTAATTTAGTTGGCGTGCACGAGCTCTAGTAATTGGTCCAGTATGTATAGCAGCAGGGGCTGTGGGTGTAACAATTGTATTGATGTCCTCATCAACAAGAGTATAGTGATTGTTTCTACCATGGTGTACAGAATTTTTATCAAATTGCCATGGTCTACCAAGTAATAAGGAACATGCTTGCATAGGTACCACATCACAATCAACATAATCAGCATATGTAGAGATACTAAAATGCACACGAACAGTACGTGTTACCTTAACCTTGCCGCTGTTGTTGAACCATTGGATGTAGTAAGGATGTGGATGTGGTCTTGTGGTGAGAGAAAGCTTCTCCACCATCTCCATGCTAGCCAAGTTGTTGCAGCTCCCTTCGTCTATGATGACGCGCACAGAACGTTCCTTCACAACTCCCTTGGTATGGAACAAATTGTGCCTCTGATTTTGCTCAGCTTGTGTGATCTGCACACTCAAAACACGTTGAGCAACTAAACATTCATACCTGTCAGCGTCTTCAGGAGCCATGTATTGCGTCTCATGATCAGAATCATCTCCACCATGTTCTTCACGTGTAATAAGAGCCAAAGTCTCCTCATCATAGTCACTAGCAGACTCATATCCACCATCCGCGGTAGCAATCATCACACGCGGAGATTTGCATTCTCTCGCATAATGACCTCCTCCCTTACAACGACGACAAATAATATCACTTGTGTGCCCTGTTGATGCCATGGAAGAAGAAGAACGCTGTGCAGGCCCCGCAGGTGCGCTCTTGGCAGATAATGGAGGTTGTGCCTGTTTTCTTGTATCACGGCTGGAGGTGGCACCGGATGGAGGTGCTGGTGCAGTTGAAGTAGAAGATGCACGTGGTGTCCATGATGAAGGTCGGCCTGCAGAAAAGTTAGTTCGCCCCAATGCTTGTCGATCCTGCACTTCACGTTCAGCTTTACAAGCAAGATGGAATAAACGAGTGATATTAGTATACTCCTTATAGTCTAGAATGGTCTGAATCTCTCTATTTAATCCACCCAGAAAACGTGCAAGCATAGCTTCATTCTCCTCAACAATACCACATCTAATCATGCCAGTTTGTAATTCCTGATAATATTCTTCTACAGAATTTTTCCCTTGTCTTAAACGCTGCAATTTTTGAAGCAATTCACGTTGATAATATGGTGGAACCCAACGCGTACGCATAGCAGTTTTCAAAGCAGCCCAAGTAGTTGGAATAGGATATAATCTACAATGTTCAGACCACCATACAGATGCAAAACTAGTGAAAGCACAAACGGCAGCAGCAACTCGTCTCTCCTCAGGATATTGTAAACATGTAAATCGTTGTTCAGTTTCTAACTCCCAAGTAAGATATATATCAGGAACATATCTACCCTCAAATGGTGGAATATTCAATTTCAGTTTAGGAATATGGACATCATCTCGTACCTGAGGTGGTGGTATATGGACACGGATTGGTGGTGGTATATGGATACGGATTCGGTGCGGTGGTGGTAGATGGCAGGGACGATGATGATGGTGCGGCGGCGGCGTGACAACTTATGACCAGAACTCGAAACTCTAAAAGACTAGACTCTAAGACCAGCAACTAGACACGACGATGCAACCGCAAATTCAACAAAGCAAAACCCTAAAAAGATTATGCAAGGCTCAGATTGGTTCGGATATGATGAACTAACCCTAATTTTTTTTGTGGCTTTTTCGTGGACTATAGGTATGAAGAACAGACTCGATCTAAACTACTAAAAACTGTAAAATCTCACCGAGCAACCTGGAAATCTGATACCACTTGATAGAGGCAAAGGTGTCCCGTCTTTCGATGAGATGGTGGATTTCGCTTTGGTGGAAGTCGACTTTGACGATCCGACTACGAACGTGCGAGGACGTCGCGCCTTAGCAATCGCTAAACCAACTCCGAGAGGTTATTGACCACGCCGGAGCACGATCAACCTGACCACGAGGGTCTGTTTCCTGCGAGCAAACGAAGAACAAGCAAGAAACTAAGATTGCAATCTGGATATTGCGAATATAAGATGAAAGCTTTATTGATCAAGGTGGGGTTCTGTGACGCCTTTGTCTGGTCGTTGAACACAAACGAAGTACGCGAAGTTGCAGCTATGGCGAACTTTTAATCTAAACAAACCCAAAGTCTAAACGATGCCCTAAGGGCTGTATATATGGAGGAAGAGGGGGGAATTTCGTGGCCCTTGGTGGAGGGGTCCGAAATCAACCCTATCTCTTGTTTCCCCACACATACGGACTCTAAAAATAGCCTATACTTATGTATTTCGAAATTACATGGGCCTGGCCCAATAATAAGGTGACACAGCACCTAAAATAGCCTCGGGACGAAATTTATGAAGTGGCATCTTGTATATTTCGTCCAAGGCTTCATGCACCCATTATGGTGGCTTCAAAGTCCTGAAATCATCACTTGTAACTCCGTTCTTGTTCCCCTTGCGCATGCCATCATCTCCATGCTTGTTCTTGCTCCAATGTTCATCCTTCTCCAAGCTAGGCCCTTCATTTGTAAGCAAAACAAATGTATCCAATTTAGGCAGCATCATATTCTCATGAACATTAGAATCATTACCAAGAAACGAAAGTACCTGGTAATTTAGTTGGCGTGCACGAGCTCTAGTAATTGGTCCAATATGTATAGCAGCAGGGGCTGTGGGTGTAACAATTGTATTGATGTCCTCATCACCTGCCGTAATATCCAACATGCTCGAAGGCTATGTGTTGGTGTGGCGCCCTCCGTACTGTGGATTTTACAAGGTCCGTTGAGCCATCCCTCCAGTACGGTTACGTGCCCTTTAGGGGGTTTTTGCTTTTTGGTTTTTAACCCAGGTGCTTGAGTATGACGCACCCTTTTATTTCGAACTAGGGTTGTATTCAGGGCCGGATTGTCCCAAAACCTGGTTTTGGTTTTCCAGGCACTCTCCATCGCACAGTATTTTTGTACTATGGTCGCCAGATCGGCGAAGCGTGTAACTTCGCGACCACTTATGGCGTTCATGATTCCCTTGTCCGTGCAATTGTTGCAAAAAATTGAGATTGCGCTTTCCTCACGGCAGTCTTTTATCCTGTCCATGACCAGGAGGAATTTGGCCCAGTAGTGATGTACTGTTTCATCGGGCTCTTTCCGTATTTGAGATAGATCGCTTATGTTTGGGTGGGCGGGCGGAATTAAATTTGGAACCCCGCCTGATATGAAGCTCAAAGGATGAGAAGTTTTCGGATTTGGAAGCTTGGATTGCTGGATGTTGTCCAACAAATCTGGTCCGATGCCTGACTTTAGGTTCAGTACTTGATTGACATCCGTCCCTCCGCGGGAATCCGGCATGAAGGGATCGGGAATCCGGACATAACTGGTCTTTAACATAGGGGAAGAATCGCCGCGTTGTTCCTCTGCCACGACAACGTGGTGGGTAGCCTGGGGAGAGTTAATTTCTCTCAGATTGGTTTTAAGCCCAATCTGATCATAGTCCGTGGCGACTCCCAGGGCGGCGATGCGATCCAAGAGCTCATTTACGGGGGAGAGCTCCATCGGATCTAGCTGCTCGGCGAATTCCGAGTTGATGTGAAGATCGCTTTTGATGACTCGAGAGGTCATTGTCGGAGCGGCGTCCGAACAGGCGGTCATAAGAAAACCGCTTAGCCGGATAGTTTGGCCGAGGGCCAAAGCTCCCTTGACGACGGTGCCGTCTTTAAAGACGGGAAAAGGCATCCCTCCTGATTGCGACGGCATAGAGGAACTCTCAATGAAAGCACCAATGTCGGTGTCAAAACCGGCGGATCTCGGGTAGGGAGTCCCGAACTATGCGTCTAGGCGGATGGTAACAAGAGACAAGGGACACGATGTTTTACACAGGTTCGGGCCCTCTTAATGGAGGCAAAACCCTACGTCCTGCTTGATTGATATTGATGATGTGGGTATTACAAGAGTAGATCTACCACGAGATCAAGGAGGCTAAACCCTAGAAGCTAGCCTATGGTATGATTGTTGTTCGTCCTACGGACTAAAGCCATCCGGTTTATATAGACACCGGAGAGGGCTAGGGTTACACAGAGTCGGTTACAATGGTAGGAGATCTACATATCCGTATCGCCAAGCTTGCCTTCCACACCAAGGAAAGTCCCATCCGGACACGGGACGAAGTCTTCAATCTTCTATCTTCATACTCTTGGAGTCCGGCCGATGATGATAGTTCGGCTATCCGGACACCCCCTAGTCCAGGACTCCCTCTGGGGGGAACGGCCAGCAGCTCATCACGGTCACAACGAGCGGGTCGGCGAGGTCGGGGAGGAGCTGATGAAGACGGGAGGTCTCCGGCGATCTCGGCGGACGAACAATGAAGACGAGGTCGGGGGCGGCGTTTTGGGGCGTTCGGCGTTGAGCAAGTCTACATGGAGGACGAGGGCGTCGAGGCGGAGGCCATGGACACATTAGCGAGGCGTGGTAGGGCTGGTGGCTGCGGCGTTACGGCGGCGCGGCTGCGGCTGCGCTCGGGCTCGAGAGGGAGAGGGAGCAGAGGAGGGGTGTTGGTGTCAAAACCGGCGGATCTCGGGTAGGGGGTCCCGAACTGTGCGTTTAGGCGGATGGTAACAGGAGACAAGGGACACGATGTTTTACCCAGGTTCGGGCCCTCTTGATGGAGGTAAAACCCTACGTCATGCTTGATTAATATTGATGATGTGTGTTACAAGAGTGGATCTACCACGCCATCAATGCGGCTAAACCCTAGAAGCTAGCCTATGGTATGATTGTTGTTCGTCCTATGGACTAAAGCCATCCGGTTTATATACACACCGGAGAGGGCTAGGGTTACACAGAGTCGGTTACAATGGTAGGAGATCTACATATCTGTATCGCCAAGCTTGCATTCCACGCCAAGGAAAGTCCCGTCCGGACACGGGACGAAGTCTTCAATCTTGTATCTTCATAGTCTTAGAGTCCGGCCGATGATGATAGTTCGGCTATCCAGACACCCCCTAGTCCGGAACTCCCTCAGTAGCCCCTGAACCAGGCTTCAATGACGACGAGTCCGGCGCGCATGTTGTCTTCGGCATTGCAAGGCGGGTTCTTCCTCCGAATAATTTATAGAAGATTGTGAACACCAGGATAGTGTCCGGCTCTGCAAAATAAATTCCACGTACCACCGTAGAGAGAATAACATTACACAAATTCAATCTGCTAACGTATTTTGTGGCGTGACGTCACACCACTACCAAGCCTTTACTCAAATTGTTTTTATTGTTCCACCTTAGCGCGTTTAGCGAGGCGATTTCCTTGGCACGTCTTGTCGAAGCAGAGATCGTGTGCCCCTTATTCCGGGATTCCCATCAATACGGATGTGGGTAACCCAACCGCGCCAGTTGCCACGCCCCCTCCATCAAAGGCGGGTTCCAAACGGTCACGGGGACGGCTCTTGGTATTCTCCCTCTTTATAATGAGACCAAGGCCCGTTCTTTTCCTTCAATCCTCTATCGAATCCGCCCCTCGCCCCGAGTTCCAACACCCAGGGCTCCATATTCGGGTACCTTCGATCTTCGACAATGTCCGGCCCCGACCTACGAGGCCGATGGATGCCCTCCTCCGTCATGGAAGAGGACGTGCTAAAGCTAAGAGACGCCAGGTACTTAACCTATGAGATTTCACATAGGCTGCCTGCCCGAGGGCAAGTTATTCCTACTCCCGAGCTTGGTGAGAGCATCGTGTTCATGTCTCACCTCCGTCGGGGTTTAGGCTTCCAGACGGATCCCTTTGTGAAGGGGCTCATGTTTTACTATGGGTTGGAATTCCATGACTTGGCTCCGGAGTCCATCCTCCACATCTCATCATTCATTGTCGTCTGCGAAGCCTTCCTCCGCACTACCCCTCACTTCGGCTTGTGGCTCAAAACCTTCAACGTGGAGCCGAAGATGATTGAGGGGCGTCAGGCAGAGTGCGGAGGGGTGGTTATAAGTAAGAGGGCCGATGTTCCATGGCCCGAGGGCTCTTCTCAGGAGGAGCTCGGCTTGTGGCAACAGGAGTGGTTCTATATCACCGCTCCCAGGGGCAGCAGGCAGAGGCTGCCGCCCGTCTTCCGCCCGGGCCCTCCACAGCGGCTGATGTCATGGGTCAACAAGGGGCATGACTGGGGGCCGTCCAAGGACGTTCCCCTGTTACATGACCGGATTCGAGGCCTCCAAGAAAGGGAGATCAATCTGGCCGTAGTGGTACATGTTATGTTGATCCGGCGCCTACTGCCCTGCAAACATCGCCCCCTCCGCCTGTGGGAATTTAATCCGGAGGGGCCACGAGCTCTTCAACACTTCATGGGTTTGACACCCGTGGAGATGTACAAACTGTTCTTCGGATCGCAAGAGATGCGTCCGGAATTGACTGAGGATGCTGGCCTAAGCTGCAATCGCCCGGATACTCAAGTAAGTAGCGTTGTGTCCGGACACATCGTCCATTCATTTACTGTGGATTTGCCTTTTAACCAGCTGTCCCTTGGACAGGAGTGGATAGCACAAGCAAAGCTGATACGGTGTCCGGCCCCCCTCGCTGAGACCATGCAGGATCCCGTGTTAATCAAAATGTTAGAGGTTGCACCTTCGGAGGAGGGCGAAGAAGGGCACAGGGGATCTACCACCTCAGCCACGGAGGCTTTCAGTAAGGGAGGAATCGAGAGTCCCTCCTTCTAGGGGGAGAAGAGGACCGCTTCCGAAGACCCAGAGGCCAAGGCCTCAAAGCGGGGAAAGAAATCTGTACCGGAAGGTCCCGGGCCGGAAGAGCCCCGACCGAACTGTCTCCTCAGAGGAATCAGCCCTCTAGTGAGCCGTAAGTAAAAGGGGGAATTTTGTAATAGTGGACATCCCTGTTTAATTTCTAAGGGTAACCGAAGTTTTCACCTTGTAGTTCGGATCTCAGCCCATCTCAGCACAACTCATCTTCGGGAGACCTTCGTCCGGAGATGATGGAGAGCGAAACGCCTCCATCTGCCGCCCCATCGTGCGGGGCGGACGACCCTGAGGTGTCGTCGCGGAGGGTCTCCCTGAGTCCGGCGGGGCCAGAGAGTTCGGCACCCATTGGAGTACGGCCGGTGGAGCTGCAGGATTTGCTTAAGAGGGCGTCCATCTTAGAAGATCACCGCACATTAATGGGTATGGTGATTGAGAGGATCTCGTCCGCCGAAAGCGGGTTGTGTGAGGCCGTCAGAAGTTTGCTGACGGGATTTGATGTACGCAAAAAATGACATACCTTTTGACAGTTTTGCACATGAAGTGCGCCCTGTATAGATAGTAGCCCCTGAGACTTGGTATGCTATCGAAGGCGGCAGCGTGCCGAGGATCATAATCTCAGTTATAGATTGCCGCCTTTCCTATGCAGGTGGCGGAGCGTTTGGTGGCTAGCAGGACTGATGGATTTGCCGAGCTGAAGAGGCAACTCGACGTTGCGGATGCGGACATCTCGCTGGTCAATAAACGACTCGATGAGTCACAAGGTATGTGGTTGCTCTGCGGTCGCCTAGTAAGGGAGCTGACGCCCATTCCTTACAATTTGTATGCCTGATGCAGATAGTGCTGCTGCTGTAGAAGGCCTTCGAGCAGAACTTGCTCGGGCCAAGGACCTAGCCAGAAAAAGCGAGGCGGCTGCCTCGAAGGCAGTGGAAGAGCTAGAAGCCGAGAAGGCTGCTCACTGCCGAAGCAGGGAGGAGATGGCCGGAATGTCCACGAAATTAAAAGTTGCTACCAACCGCCTGGAGGTTCTTGAAGGAGAACGCCGAGCCGAGCAAGAGGACCTGAAGAAGGCCGATGCCGAAGCCAAGGATGCCCGTAGTGCGATGCGGGCTATGAAGGAGGAACTGCGTCAGGTCAGAGACATTGTGGCTGGAAAGCCCTTTATGCTGCGTAGGAAGTTCACGAATCCGAAGTATGCTCAGCTGGGCCGATTGTACGGTGCGGAGGATACTTATCTAGACTTGGCGGCGAGTGCGGCGGACGCAGTCATGCACTTCCGAAGCCAGGAGGATCATGAAATGGAAGAGCTTTTCTGGTCCCAATTCCATAGTCCGGAGCGTCCACTTCCGTTGAGTGATCGGCTGGTTGAGTGGGCTGAGCTGAATAGATTGTCCGGACTTGCCATGACGGATGTGGTCGCTCATCTGTGGCCGAAAAGGCCCAAGCTGAAGAGTTATTTTGGCTTGTTGCAGCAATTCCTTGGGGCGGTGCCGCGTGTTGGGGCGATGAAGCGGTCGGCATGCATAGAAGGTGCACGGATGGCTCTCGCCCGTGGTAAGACATACTGGGCGGAGATGGATGCCACCACTGTTGCATCCTGGGGTTCGGACAAAAGCCGATTCCCCACCGAGCACTATTTTGAGGAAGTCCTGCAGGGCGCTCGTATAATAGAGTCGCAGTGCTCGAAAGATGTTATGTTTGAATGACATGTATGATTTCTAAGATCATGTTTATAATGCAATAACTTTTTATACTTGTGTGTTCAAGTATTGAACTATCTCCTGTGCGGCCATATATGTATGTATAATCTGAAAGATGGCAGTCTTTGGCTTCAGCCCCCACGCACATGGTGCGGGGGTGTTTGCAAAAAGAAAAGCGCTTTTTCACACTTAATCCAACGTCTTGGTCCTTTTAAGGAGGTGATAGCGTAGCAAACTAGGCAACCGGACTATAATGCTTTATCCCTTTCACTTGGCCATAGGAGCTCGAATGTGGGGCTACTATATAGCCCCTGGTGGCACCGCTCTTCCCGAACTCGGGGCGCGTATGTGCCTGACCGGGAAGCGGTCCTTCGTCAAAGTGGAGGAATTCTAAACATTCCAATGGTCGATCGAGTGGTTGACCAGTCTCTCGCTATATCATGACAGTCAATTTTCGGCTTTCTCTACTAGGTGCTCGCCCGGCCGAACCGGGGCACAATCGCAGTAGTTCTCCTGGTGCCGCGTTAGCCGATGATGCGGAACGTAAGGCAGCAAAACACAGGAGCCGGGCAAACCCAACATTTGACCAAAGACATGATTCGGAGCTGATGCATATAAGGCCTAACTCGAGACGCTGAACACTCCCTGAGGTGTTCGGTCTTTATGATACCGGGTAGAACAATGCCCTAAGCCCCTTGTGTCCAGGTACAGGCGGGAACTTCTGACGCGGCCGATGCCAAAACGCCAGCCTCCTCCTCGGCTATGGTGGGGAACCGGGGGATGTGTATCAACAAGAGACAGTAAGAAAGGTTTACGCAGGGTCTTAATCTGAAAAGAATCCTTGCAACGGGTCCCTACTGCACATCTACGCCTGTGTCTCCGTTGTGCTGTATCCTGGACGGGTGTAGCATGTGCTTCATCTGAAAAAGAGAAGGACTTAGTTTCCAAGAAATATCGTGCAGAAGTTGTATTAAAATAGAATAAAATGAGGAAAGTTGAGCTTTATTGGCTCTCATCATTTATACACGCGGCCCCTTATGAAGGGGGTATGCGGCTGGGAAGCCCCTTGTTTAGTTACGCTGGACTCGCCTAACCATGTCCGAGGTCTGAATGACCTGTTTTTAGGGGCTTTGACCTGCAAGGTCTGATTAGTGTGTGGCTGTTGAAGCAGTCTCATGTTCTCCGTGGTCGAGGAACACTCGGAGTTACTTTCTAATGAAATTATGCCACATTGACCGGTCATTCTTAAGCGTAAAAAACGCGTAATGTGGTATTGCATTAGGGCTGGCGATAGCTACGCGCCCCAATAGTGCTTAAGGGCTACTGTTTGAATGGGGCGATGGAGAGTGAGCTTTTCGCAACGGAGGTTGTCGGATGAACCGAACACAACCTCTGGTGGTACAGAGCCTGTATAATTGGCTTAAAGGCCTAGTGTCACTCCTTTGAAGGAAGTGCTGCTACGGCGAATTTTGGTAGGGTCTATCCCCATTCTGCGGGTGGTGTCCTGGTATTGCAGGTGCCGCGCTGTCTTTTCGTGTTATCACATGAAGTGAGTTCACTGTTTTGAGTTCTAGTGGGAATGTCTTCTGTTTTCCGGAGTGCTGCTTTTGGGTTTCGTCACTTTCGCTTAGTGTGTCGAGCCCCTTGTGTTCGGCATTAAATCGACCGGACTGTTTGAAGACCCAACAATCTCTGTGGGTATGGTTTGCAGGCTTCCCGGAGGTACCATGTATTTGACATAGTCTATCCAGAATCTTGTTTAGGTTGGATAGCTCGTCACGGTTGTCCTTGAGGGGCAGTGTTTTGTTGTTCAGCCGAGAGCTTTTGAATCCGGCGTTGACCGCCGTACTATTCAGGCCATTTTCCTTATTCCGGCGCTGATCTTTTCTGCGTCGTGATTTCCCATTTCCATCCCTAACTTCGGATGTACTCGGGTCGCTGGTGCTGCATCTAGCCAGCCAGCTGTCTTCCCCCGCGCAAAAGCGGGTCATGAGGCTTGTTAGTGCGGCCATTGTTCTTGGTTTTTCCTGGCCGAGGTGTCTGGCAAGCCATTCGTCTCGGACATTGTGTTTAAAGGCCGCTAAGGCTTGAGCGTCCGGACAGTCTACTATTTGGTTCTTTTTAGTGAGGAACCTATTCCAGAATTTGCGTGCTGACTCTCCGGGCTGTTGAGTTATGTGACTTAAATCGTTTGCATCCGGAGGGCGGACATAGGTCCCCTGAAAGTTTGCTCGAAACGCATCCTCAAGCTCTTCCCAACTTCCAATGGTATTTTCTGGGAGGCTTTTAAGCCAATGCCGAGCTGGCCCTTTGAGCTTGAGGGGTAGGTATTTTATGGCATGGAGATCGTCTCCTCTGGCCATATGTATGTGTAGGATGTAATCCTCAATCCAGACTCCGGGGTCTGTTGTTCCGTCATATGCTTCTATGTTTACGGGTTTGAATCCCACTGGAAATCCATGATCCAGTACCTCGTCGGTGAAACATAGTGGGTGTGCGGCGCCCCTGTATTTGGGTGTGCCGTTGTCTTCGAATGCTCGGCGGGTTATGTTGCTTCCTGGAGTCTTGTTTTTTGGCCCATAAATAGATCTGACCAGGTCATCCTTTTTCCGAGGATCTTTATGCTGATAGTGTGCCGGCTTGTGTGCGGCGCCCCTTGTTGCTCTTGGCCTGTCATCTGGTCGTCTATCCGGCCAGGCGGCTTCTTTCTTTTTTGACTGCGGGGGCTCTAAGGCCTCCTCGTCAAATTCGGGCAACAGCTTGCGCTTCGGGTAGCTCTTTGTCTGGTGACTAGCGCCATGTTTATCTGCGCTGTTGAGTACTTTGCTCCATCTCATTCTGAGTGCGTCCTCCGCTGTTTTGAGCTTCTGCTTTTGCTTCTTCAAACTTCTTGCAGTGGCGACGAGCCTTTTATGAAGATTCATATGCTCTGGTGATGTGAGATCATCTTCGCTAGGGATGGGTTGCTTGTCCAGTTCATGTCCGGCTGGCTGCTTGTTGACATGTGCGTCGTCCACTGCTTCGCCTTGCTCTAGGGCCGGGTCCGTATGGGTGCCGTTTTTATCGATGCCGGTCTTTGGGCGGCGCTTGCGTCACCGCTTTGGTTGTTTGTTGGGGGAGTTGTCCTTCGCCACGTCCCGTTTTTCCTCATTATCGCTTCCTTTTGGTGTATCCACCATGTATACGTCATGAGTTGGGGTGGCTTTCCCGTGCCCGGTAGGCGCTGGTTCTTGGTCGTCTCCGGCATCGTCGTCCATACCGTCGATGTCTTCGGAGTCATAGTTTAGCATGTCGGTTAGATCGTCGACAGTGGCTATTAATTGGGTGGTGGGTGGGCTTTGAATTTCTTCGTCGTCCGCATCCCAACTGTCCTGGCCGTAGTCCGGCCAGGGCTCTCCTGATAATGAGAGATACTTTAGCGAACTCAAGATGTCACCGAAAGGTGAGCGTTGAAAGATGTCCGCTGCGGTGAACTCCATGATCGGCGCCCAATCGGATTCGATCGGAGGGGGCACGGGAGGTTCGGAGTCCGGCGAGGAGTCCGGCACCTCGGAGTCACGAGCTTTATGAGGGACAAAGTCAGTCTTTGGCTCTATCGCCGTAGAGGTTGCAGCCCCCGAGGCGGTGTCTAGCCATCCGTCCTCGATCTGCGCATCCGGCTCCGAATTGAAGATCGGAGCGGGTTCGAGTGCGGCCTCCAGGGTACTGTTTGGCTGCAGAGCTAAATCATGCTCGCCGTGACAGTGCGGCACGCTCGGCTGTGGCTTGAATCCATCGAGGATCAAGTCCCCACGGATGTCAGCCGTGAAGTTCAAACTTCCAAATCTGACCTGACGGCCAGGGGCGTAGCTTTCGGTCTGCTCCGGCCAAGCTAATTGGCCCGCAGTGCGAAGCTGCCGAATACGAAGATCTGTCTGGGGAGAAAGGTCTCACCCTGGACTGCATCGTTGATGATGGTCGAAGAAGCCATCGAGCCTATCGGTGACGACACAGAGGAACTCTCAATGAAAGCACCAATGTCGGTGTCAAAACAGGCGGATCTCGGGTAGGGGGTCCCGAACTATGCGTTTAGGCGGATGGTAACAGGAGACAAGGGACACGATGTTTTACCTAGGTTCGGGCCCTCTTGATGGAGGTAAAATCCTACGTCCTGCTTGATTAATATTGATGATGTGTGTTACAAGAGTGGATCTACCACGAGATCAAGGCGACTAAACCCTAGAAGCTAGCTGATGTAGGGTGGAACCCTATGTGGATGATCTTTCACGTTTGGAGTGGATCCTATGGGGAAACACGAAGAACGCGCGGAAGAACACGAGGAAATCACGGGGAGGAACGAGGGAAAACACTCAACCAACAAGGAATCGGTCACACAAGTGCTAGATCAAAGAACACAAAGAGATACACGAGATCCAAAGTCAACAAAGGTAAGGATACATAGGAACCGTTCTTCTCCGTGAGGAGGCCTTGCAATCCACGAGGGGATCTTCCCACGAGGGGGTCTTGAATCCGATAGGATCTTCTCCGAGGAGGCCGTGGTCTCTCACGAAGAGGAGATCCGGTGGATGAGCGAAGCTCTATCTCTAATTGAGCTAAATCAACGCTAAATCTAATTAGGAGGAGGTGGAGGAGTATATATAGTCTATGTCCACGAAGGGGTAAGTGAGAGAGAGGATACATGGGCCTCGGGCCCGAACACTGTGCGGAGGCAGGTACCGGACGTCCGCTGGGGTCCGGTCGTCCGGTGGCTCGTGGGCATCCGGACGTTCGGTAGTCTCCGGACTTCCGCTAATTCGGCTTGGGTGTCGTGGCACCAGTCGTCCGGTGGGGCCGGTCGTCCGCTCGCTGGGAGGTATGGCCGGTCGTCCGGTCCTGGACGGACGTCCGCTCGCTGGGGCCTGCGTTGGCTGGGTCTTCAGGCGCCGGTCGTCCGCCAAGGGCCGGACGTTCGCTCGCTGTGAGAGGCCGGTCGTCCGGTGTCGTCTGGACGTCCGCTCGCTGGAGCTTCTTCGGCAGCTCATTCTCTTGGTCCTTGTACTTGGCGTCCTCGCTAGCTCGTCCATGGACTTCCTCCTTGTTCCTGGTCATGCATAGCACACATATTTGAGGTAGTAACCATGTCTCACATGTGGGAAGTGAAGGTTCGGAGAGGAGCGAGTTCACCTTGTGTCCAATGGCATATGTTCGAGGTCTCGTCGTATGTCCACTTGGGGTTTGGAGAGTAGTCGGAGTGTACATGGGGATGAACGTGGGATGCTCCGCATCATCTCCCCCCCCTTGGGAAAGATCCGACGTCGGATCGTGATCCTCATCACCATGGAAACGGTTGTCGTAGACGGACTTGTAGTTGGACGAAGTTGAAGACATGGGGCCATCCGAGTAGTCCAAGGTGTCGCCGGAATGAGAGACATGCAAAAAGAGCAAACACAAGCAACACTCGGAAATACAATGGTTAGCAAACACAAAGTGTCCATCATGGAAGAATGAGTCCGTGCGGCAAGAATGGTCGTGACAAAACACATGGAGCTTATCAAGATGATCTAGAATGAGATGCAAAGCATTCATGGGAGGAAATGCAATCATTGTGCACACAAATGTGTTGTAAATATGATCAATGCAACCACGGTGCAAAATGATGTCATAGTGAGACGGTTTGTCAATAGCATGAATATGGCAATGGATGCTCAATACGTTTATGTTATCATGCAATTGATGGAAGGCAATGTGATCATTATGTATGAATATGCCATCAAGGAAGATCACAACAAATTTGCTAAGGAAGTGAACAAGCTCATATATCATGGATGACATGGAAATAGATGCAACAAGACAAGCATAATGTGGGTCAATCCATGCATAGGGTGCAAACTTGTGGTGAGTATGATAAGTCCATCGAGCATGATATGTATGAGCACAATCAACAAATATGGAGTTGTTGGTGTACCAAATCTCGATGTCGAGGCATGAGTGGGGTTTCGAAGGTGTATCCAATAAGTGCGAGCGCTCCTCAATGTGAAGGTCCATAGAGCCAATCTCCAATGTTGCTCCTCCATCCAATAGATGTAACATGTAGACAACAAGAAGGAAGCAACAATGAAAGAGTGACCCATCCAATATGCGTATTTGAGGATGGCTCAAAGAGAAGGAGGTCACCTTTAGGGGTTTGTCAAGGATGATGGAGTCGCGCATCTTGTATGCCTTCACATAATCAATATGTCTCGTGGTGGTACCGCCTTGTAAATCCTTCAAAATGAAAGAACATGACAAACACTTGGAAAAACAAATGAGGTTAGCGAAATGGCAAAACCAATCATTCGTGTGGTAAGATACCCAACAAGTGTATGTATCATGCTCATCATAAGAAATGACTAGGGAGTATTGCATAGTATGGAGGCATATGATGCAAGAACGACCAAATACAATAGGCTCAAGTAAACAAGCATGCATCACAAGTAAGGTTTCAAAGTCTCTAGGATCAATAAGCATAGTATGGTTGCACTCAATACAAGGTGATATGAGAGATGCAACTAATGGAGACAAGAGACATTGATCATGACAAAGCAAGTGATAGGCATGAGCATATATGTCATCAACCCAATAAAGCGAGTAAGAGTGGAACATGGGTGATGCAACCAAGGAAGCAATCATAGCGATCAAGTCAAGCAAGCTAGTAGTGCGAAGATGCAACATACTAGAGGTAACCATGGAAATCGTGTCATGTGTGCAAATAGTGGGCATACAAAATGCACATGACATTTCACAAGCATAAAGGCAAGATATGAGCAAAATAGCATCAATAGCATGGGGCACATGATAAACATGGCAATAGCAACAAGGATCTCCACCAAGCATGCAAATACACATAGAAGTAGCATAATGGTGAATCATGGGTAGATGCAAGCAAGGGTCACAATGGCATGGCAAAGGCATAGGAGCAAGCATAGCATGCAAAGTGAACACGGTAAAATGAGCATAAGGTGACAAATGGTAAATATCCCATAGCCGTGTGAGAGCCGAGTAAATGAGATGCGCGTAGTCCTTGCACCAAGAGAACGGTGGTAAGGATAGTCCACGGTATCTCAAAGCATCGTTGCTCTCAAGAGCTCGTTTCGTCAACTCTTGGGATTGAGAGGTTGACGAGTATACATGAGTACCTACACAAAACAAAGACAAAGGAAAAATTGTGTGTGCATGGTATATGTACACATCATCCATTATGATGCGCACGTGCTTGTGTCGGTTAGCACAAAATATCCAATGTTCAAATAAATGAGATGCGTGATATAAAAACATGTCATCCATCATGATAGGTTTGTTGTTATGAATGGCATAATGGAGACTCAAAGGGTGTAATGCATCATGAGAAATATCTAGAGCATTGTTATTCATGGAATGCATATGGTGCACGCAATTATGAGAATCATGCAAAGTATGAGATGCATCAAAATCTCCTAATATGTATGAGGAAACTATGGGTGTCTCCTCATGAGCATTAATGGAAATATCACATGGAGAATATTGACAACATCCACAACAATGCATATTTGGAACAATGTGATCATGGCATGACATAGTAGATGAATTGCACAAATCATGTAAAGGAAGCATGGCAATATCATCACAAGAGAAGCAAAAGCCAATGACCATCATCTCTTCATCTATGCCATAAGTGCAAATGGGATTGATTTTAATGGGGTATGCATAGTTACTATGTTGAGATTGTAATGAGGCAATATGGGAGATCTCACTCATAGCATATGACAAGGTCAATGGATTGTCAAACATGAAGTGACCAATAGAGTTTTCACATGATATCCTATGAAGCATAGCATCACAACTAGGCAACTCAACATGCTCATCATCATATTCATCATAAATAGGTAAGTCAAGGCATGAAGGAGTCTCACTAGCATGAAGCATGGGAATAGGTGTGTCAACATCATGGGAGCAATCGATGTCAAGAGAGTCCACTAGTGGGACTAGAGCATCACCGTCACCTTTGTTACCTTTGTCATTCCACTCAAGTGGTGTAGGTGAGGTGGGAAAGACCAAATGGTGGTCATCTTCATCTTGATGGAACCATGTGGGGGTGCAACATTGTCCACCATGGCCATCGTCGTCTCCAATGGAGGAATAGACTCGTCAAGGATAGGCATGTCGTCATGTAGGAGACCTGGCACCAAAGAAGAAAACACACTAGGAGTAGAGGGTAAGTCGTTAGAAATCATAGTGGCCTCAGTGCCGTGTCAACTACCTCACTCACTACGTGTTGTGGCTCACTCACTCCCTCAAGGATGCTCTCACTCATATGGTTGGTGGAGTCACTCAAATGGCGCTCGACCTCACATAGGATGTGTGGCATGCTCTCATATGTGGGGTTAGTGGTGGTCACACTCATCCTCTCATAGGAAATGCTCTCAATGTCACGTATGGTGGAGTCACTCATGTCACTCATATGGTTGTGGCTCTCCTCACATGGCACTTGGGGCATCTCAACATATGTGGGTGTCGGAGAGATGTTGGTGCAAATGTCTCCATGCGCGGTCGCGTAGCTTGACTTGGAGGAGGAGTCCAATGTGGGCGTCGTGTTCATGTTGTTGAAGAGGTTCGCGCTCGTCGTCGTGGTCGAAGGGGATGGCCCTTGCTCGACCGTCTTGTCACCGTCTTGGTGTTGGAGGCCCAAATGATGTGGCACCTCGTAGCTCGTCTCCATGACCGAAGGGAATTTCCCATGCTCGGCCATCTTCCTTGGGGGGCTTCCGAAGATGGAAGTGTCTCCCTCTCTCGAAGGTGGTCGCCTTGGACTTGATGAAGTCGTTGTAGGCGTACTTGTGGGAAGTAGGCGAAGATGCCGTACGTCCAAAGGCGAAGATGCCTTGAGAACACTTGGCGAAGATGCCGAAGTGTTTGATGTATCCGTAGCGCCGTCTTGGTAGTGGTCGTCTCGCGGTCTTCTTTTGTGCTTATGAAGCTTGGACTTGGCGTGTTGGGACTTGTGCATTTGCACTTGTGGAGCATCTTCATGATGATGGTGTCGTTGTCTCGCTTGAGCTCGAAGGCGTTCGTCGTCGTCGTGCACATGATGCTTGGAGGTGACTTGCCCTTCATGACGATGTGGATCACGAACGTGATGGTGGTCGCCATGTAGATGTTGACTTGGACAACTTGCGCTTGCATCTTGTTTGTTCTCCGAAGATGATCGACTTGGTCGCCGCCGCCTTGAAGATGACGAAGGGGAAGTAGACTTGATCAAGGCTCTAATCTCCTCCATCCTTGCATCTTGCTCCTCTTTATGTACGGCAAGCTTCTTGTCGAAGTAGTCCCTTCTCCTTGCTTCGGAGTGATGAATGTCGATGGACATGTTCTCGATGCGCTCTCGCAATCTTGATTGTGTGCCTTGCACTTGTCATTGTAGATCGAAGATAGACGCTTTGGTTATGTAGTTGTTCACGCCGTCGTTGTTGTCAATGACCGGAGAGGAAATGCCTTGCCTATCCATCACAAGACTCGAGCAAATATGAGTGGGAGAAAGATAAGAACTTATACCAATGTACCTTGACCGATGTTGAAAATGAATCAAGTTCACTCAAATGCGGACAATGAAATAGCACTATTGGTACCAATCCTTGTCGGTTCTCACACCTACACAAGTAAAGCTTATAGTGGAGCTCGGTGAGGATAGTGGCACAAAAATTTGATGCAAAATGTTAGCAAGAGTCAATAATGTTGAAAGAGATTCACAAATTCGCAAGTGAAACAAATGGACCAATAGCAATGGAAGGTACACGGAAACACACACACGGATAGATAAATGGGGTCGTGCAACCAAGGAATGAGCACAAAATGTGGAATCCACGGAAAACGCTCGTGTTGCACAACTCAAGAGAGACGCTAGCACGATTGCTCTATAGGCGGATACGACACTTGTGCACAACCTATAAGATGCAAAATGGATATATTTTCTATCCCAAGTATGCTATGTATGTATGGTTCCCGATGTTTCTCTCAAGATGATCCAAGATGATCGGATATGACAATCTTATATGCAATGTGGTATGATGCTATGGCACTTGCTTACAAGCTTCTTTGCTCTTTCTCTTTTGCTTAAAAGCTTTATTCTCTTTTTTTTCTATGGCCACTTTTGCACAATGCACAAACCAAGATAGCAATTGTGTATATGCGGGAACAAACTTGTGACACAAGATATGATACCAATATGATATGGTATGTATGCAATGGGAAGTATGATCACTAATGTGCACAAGTAACGTTGCCGGCAATACTCAAATGGCTAGTCTCGATAGGCAAGTGACGCAAAATGGGCTAGGGGTTAACAATGCAATTTGCAAGGGGAATACACAATGGCGTCGTCGAGGTTACCGTCCTTTGCGATGATGAGTGGCGGTGTTCTTGATGTAGATATCAAGATGATGGAGACTCGTCCCTAAATAGCCGAGACACCTTAGGAAACGGAAAAACCGCAAACTCAAAATCTCAAATGACAAATGTCAAATGGTGGTAGCGGAAAGCGGTGGTGGTTTTGCACTAGGCAATGCGGAAGTGGAATGATGAGCTATACACGTGTCGGAGTTGAAGTTGCCGTCCCTAAGTAGCCGAAACACCTTAGGAGACACAAGCCACAACTCAGACAAAATTGGGTTAAGTTGGGGTTGGTGGAAGCGTATGGTGGGTAAGCCTATGCGGAAGTGGTGGTGGTGGTTGATGAAGAAGTAATTGTCCCTAAGTAGCCGAAACACCTTAGGAGACTCGAATCACTACTCAAGCAACCACTAATGCTAAGGGCTAGTTTGAGCTTGTTTGAGTTGATCAAGATGGGTTAGGTTGCGGAAGTCGGTGGTGGCTATGCGGATGATGTGGTGGAAGGCCTAGGCAAACTTGCCAAATTTTCGAAAATTTGATGGAGTCAAATTGTGTTGGTGGTATTTTTGTGGGAAGGGGGATGTCAAGAGCTTCAAAACGAGCTAAAGAACGTCAAAATCAGAGTTCGGATGAATTAGTTATGGCCGAAACAAGAATCAGCCGAAGTCAAAACCTACAGGTAGCGGACGTCCGGAAATAAAGGATGTCCGGTGGCCGGACGTCCGGTGAGCTCGGAAATCCGCTAATTTCAGCTCGGGTTAGATGCCCCGGTCGTCCGGTAAGGTCGGACGTCCGGTCGTTCCTACGGCTCCGGACGTCCGGTAAAGTGGCGGTCGTCCGGTGGGTCGGGGTCAACGCGGGATTTGAGCTCCGGGACGCGATTTTGGGCAAAAAATGGAGATTTCAGGGTCAAAATTCACGGGATTTTGTGGATGAAAGATGGGGAAACTTGGGGAAATGCTAGATCCACTCGAAACCAAGCAAATCCATGGATCAAAATCAACAAAACATCATCAAACCAACAAATCACAAAAAAAATCGGGCTATTTTTGGTGGGGATTTCTCGGATTTAGGTAAGAACACACAAAATCAAGCTAAAAAAAGAGGGGTAGGGGCTCCAAAAACGTGATCAACGTGGCTCATGATACCAAGATGATGTAGGGTGGAACCCTATGTGGATGATCTTTCACGTTTGGAGTGGATCCTACGGGGAAACACGAAGAACGCGCGGAAGAACACAAGGAAATCACGGGGAGGAACGAGGGAAAACACTCAACCAACAAGGAATCGGTCACACAAGTGCTAGATCAAAGAACACAAAGAGATACACGAGATCCAAAGTCAACAAAGGTAAGGATACATAGGAACCGTTCTTCTTCGTGAGGAGGCCTTGAAATCCACGAGGGGATCTTCCCACGAGGGGGTCTTGAATCCGATAGGATCTTCTCCGAGGAGGCCGCGGTCTCTCACGAGGAGGAGATCCGGTGGATGAGCGAAGCTCTATCTCTAATTGAGCTAAATCAACGCTAAATCTAATTAGGAGGAGGTGGAGGAGTATATATAGTCTATGTCCACGAAGGGGTAAGTGAGAGAGAGGATACATGGGCCTCGGGCCCGAACACTGTGCGGAGACAGGTACCGGACGTCCGTTGGGGTCCGGTCGTCCGGTGGCTCGTGGGCGTCCGGACGTCCGGTAGTATCCAGACTTCCGCTAATTCGGCTCGGGTGTCGTGGCACCGGTCGTCCGGTGGGGCCGGTCGTCCGCTCGCTGGGAGGTATGGCCGGTCGTCCGGTCCTGGACGGACGTCCGCTCGCTGGGGCCTGCGTTGGCTGGGTCTTCAGGCGCCGGTCGTCCGCCAAGGGCCAGACGTCCGCTCGCTGTGAGAGGCCGGTCGTCCGGTGTCGTCCGGACGTCCGCTCGCTGGAGCTTCTTCGGCAGCTCATTCTCTTGGTCCTTGTACTTGGCGTCCTCGCTAGCTCGTCCATGGTCTTCCTCCTTGTTCCTGGTCATGCATAGCACACATATTTGAGGTAGTAACCATGTCTCACATGTGGGAAGTGAAGGTTCGGAGAGGAGCGAGTTCACCTTGTGTCCAATGGCGTATGTTCGAGGTCTCGTCGTATGTCCACTTGGGGTTTGGAGAGTAGTCGGAGTGTACATGGGGATGAACGTGGGATGCTCCGCATCACTAGCCTATGGTATGATTGTTGTTCGTCCTATGGACTAAAGCCATCCGATTTATATAGACACCGGAGAGGGCTAGGGTTACACAGAGTCGGTTACAATGGTAGGAGATCTACATATCCGTATCGCCAAGCTTGCCTTCCACGCCAAGGAAAGTCCCATCCGGACACGGGATGAAGTCTTCAATCTTGTATCTTCATAGTCTTGGTGTCCGGCCGATGATGATAGTTCGGCTATCCGGACACCCCCTAGTCCGGAACTCCCTCAAGGGGGAAGAGGTCGGGAGAGAGTGAGAGAGTTCTAGGGGGGTGGCGTGGCGCGTGTAGAGAAGGCCAGGACAAGCAGGGAGGCAGGATGCGGCGAGGTGCGTGCGTGCGCGCCGCGGGCACACGCCCTCCTGCCCACTGGCAGGAGGTGGAAGACGACAGGGAGGTGGAGGTGGGCTGGGCTGGCTTTTCCCGGCTGGGCTGCTACAGTGGTGGGCCGGTTGGCCCGCCAAGTAAGTTCTCCCTCTTTCTCTTTTAATTCTGTTTTATATTATTCTGTAGTCTTTAAGGCTTTATGAAAAATACTTAGACACTTCCAAAAATCGTGAAACTACTCATGATCACTTTTGGGAATATATCCTACAGTAAACATTTTAGTTTATGATTATTTGAGCATTTAAAATATTTAATAGCATTTAAATGCCCAAATGCAAATAGATTATGATTTAATCCACAGCCCAAATATGTCATGCAAAAATGTGCATCACCTCTGGTTACTGTTTCCAGCTTTTTCCAAGAATGATGAACATTTTTAAAGCCATTTGGACTTACTCGAAATATTTTGGTTGAACCTAGTGAATTCCTTCGATGCTAGGGTTTAGGCAATCCCCATTTTAAGCTTCTTTCAAAGTTTAAACATGACACACACATGAAGTTAGCCTAGTGCAATGCCAGAAGCTAGGGATGTGACACCTAGGGGGGCTCTCCGGCCGTCAAATCACTCGGGAGGTGACGTGGCATGCCTGGAAGTCCTGCCGCACAGGAGGAAGGAGATGAATAGGGGCGCTGGTGGGCTGCTGCGGGGAGGGGCTGCTGGGTTGCGCCTGGTAGGCTCCTGCTGGGAGGCCCAGGTGACTATGGTCTGCTGGTGCTACCCTTTTCCATTCTTAATTTTCTTCAACAAGAAAACAAAGAGAAAAGCACATGAGAGACAAAGAGGAGTTTGAAAATAATGAAAATATCCTCAAGCTCCTGGAATTACCCACTATTTGATAAAATTGAGTTGGGAATTTTTAGAGGTAGAAAAATAAGACAAGTTTTATAGGGAGAAGATGAACCTAACCAAATCAATTCCAAAATAGGTGAAACTTGGCAGAGAGGTTTAGGACATGGTGCAAGATTTATAGGGAGAAGATGAACATTTATGGAGGAGGGCAAGATGGCACTTGCAAAAAGAAAGAAAAGAGAAGGAGAGGTGGTGATGAGTGAAGGGGGATAATGATGCTTGGATCTACATAGAACATCCCACGATGCAATGAGGTATACCATGAAGATGCACATGATGACGAGAATATGCAAAATGACACCAAGCACACTGCAACATATGATGGTGCTATCATGCAACAATGAATGGAAAAATGAAATATGACAAGAAATGACAAAACAATGCAATATGAAACAAAGCAAAACCCCAAAATGAAACCAACAAGGAGGAAACCACTTGGGATTGATCATGACAAGGTTGGATACATTTCCAAATATGGAAGTTCTACAACTGGGGTGTTACAACTCTCCTCCACTACAAGAGGATCGCGTCCCGAGATCTAGGACTGAAAGAACTCCAGATATTCAGAACGAAGGTGATCCTCGTGCTCCCAAGTAGCTTCTTGGTCGGAATGGTGAGACCACTTAACTTTGAGGAATTTGATTGACTTGTTGCAAGTTCTGAGCTCGGTTTCTTCAAGAATGGCAACGGGATGCTCATGATAAAACAATTCTTCTTGGAGGTCAATCTCTTCGAAGTTGATAGTGCACTCGGGCGTCTTGAAGCACTTGTGAAAGTTGTGACATGTGAAATACATCGTGCACATTTGAGAAGTTGGAAGGGAGCTCAAGTTGATAAGCAAGGTCACCTCTTTTACCAATGATCTTGAAAGGACCCACATATCTTGGGACAAGCTTCCCTTTGATACTGAAGCGTTGATTACCTTTCATGTGAGACACGCGGAGATAGACATGGTCTCCAATCCCGAAAGACAAGTCATGGTGGTTGCCATCATAGTAACTCTTCTCGCGCGATTGCACAGCTTTGAGATTTTCACGGATGACTTTGCACATTTCTTCAGCTTCTGTGATCAAGTCATCACCAAGAAGTTGGTGTTCACTAGTCCTGGACCAGTTGAGAGGAGTACAACACTTTCTGCCATATAGAATTTCCAAAGGGGCCTTGCCCTAACTTGTTTGGAAGTTGTTGTTATAGGAGAACTCGGCATATGGGTGGCAATCTTCCCACTTCATACCCAAAGAGATGACACACACTCTTAGCATGTCTTAGAGGATTTGATTGACTCTTTCAACTTGGCCACTTGTTTGAGGATGAAAGGCCGTGCTGAAACGAATGTTTGTGCCCATGGCCTTATGGAAGGAGTCCTAGAACTTGGAAGTGAAAATGCTTCGGCGGTCTAAGGAGATCAATTGAGGAATCCCATGCAATGAGACAATTCTGGTAGTGTATAGCTCTACCAACTGAGCTGCCGTGATGGATTCTTTGACTGGAAGGAAATGAGCCAATTTTGTAAGCTTGTCAATGACCACGAAGATAGCATCATTTCCACGCTTGGATTTGGGAAAGCCAGTGACAAAATCCATCTCAATATGGCCGTACTTCCACTCGGGAATAGGTAGAGGTTGGTGGAGTCCAGCTGGACACTGGTGTTCTGCTTTCACTCTGCGGTAGACATCACATTCATTCACGAATTTAGCAATCTCTCGTTTCATTCGTGTCCACCAGAACTTCTGCTTGAGGTCATGATACATCTTCGAACAGCCTGGATGGATGGAAAGAAGAGAATTATGAGATTCATTCATTATGACCTTCCTGAGATCACCTTTTGGAACCACAATCCGGTCCTAAATGAACAAAGTGTCTCTGTCATCAATGTGATAGCACTTGTATTTGGGTAAGCCCTTGGCAACACCATGTTTCACCTTGTTCACCATGGTATCAAGGAATTGTGCCTCACGAATTTGGTCTTCCAAAGTTGGAGTGACTTGAAGGTTGGCAAGAAAACCTTGAGGAACAACTTGGAGGTTGAGCTTGCGGAATGCTTCACAAAGATCAGGTTGGAATGGCTTGAGAATTAAGCTGTTGCAATAAGCCTTTTTGTTCAACGCATCTGCAATCACATTTGCCTTGCCTGGAGTATATTCAATGCTTGGATTGTACTCTTGGATCATTTCGACCCAACGAGTCTGCTGGAGGTTGAGGTTAGGCTAAGTGAAGATATACTTGAGGCTCTTGTGATCGGTGAAAATGTCCACTTGCCTGCCCAACAATAGATATCTCCATGTGATTAGAGTGTGGACAACTGCAGCCAACTCAAGATCATGAGTGGGGTAGTTCCTCTCGTTTGGCTTCAACTGCCGAGAAGTGTAAGCCACCACTTTCCTTTCTTGCATAAGAACAGCACCGAGACCTTGCAAGGAGGCATCACAAAAGACTTGTAGGGCTTGGACTCATCAGGAGGAGTAAGGACCGGAGCAGAGACAAGCTTCTCCTTGAGTGTATTGGACACGACGTCACACTCAGGAGTCCAGGAATATTTGACATTCTTCTGGAGGAGGTTGGACAGAGGCTTAGCAATTTTGTAGAAATTCTCCACAGACCTTCTGCAATAGCTTGCAAGCCCGAGGAAACTACGAAGCTGCTTGACGTTCTGAGGAGGCTCCCAGTTGACAACTATAGCAACCTTTTCCGGATTGACAGAAATGCCCTCGGCAGAGATGATGTGACCAAGGTAAAGAACTTCATCAATCCAAAACTCACATTTAGAGAACTTTGCATAGAATTGATGCTCTCTCACCTTGTCGAGTACCAATAGCAAATGCTTGGCATGATCCTTTTTATTCTTGGAGAATACCAGGATATCATCAAGATACACTGGAATGAATTCATTGGTGTAGGGGTTGAAGATGAAGTTCATCGTGTGAGAGCAGGTTGGAGGGGCATTGGCAAGTCCGAAAGACATGACAGTATACTCATAAGAGCCAAAGCTTGTTCTGAAAGCTATCTTTGGGATATCTTCTTCACGGATTCGGATTTGATGGTACCCCATATGGAGGTCAAGCTTGGAAAACACCTTTGCACCTTTGAGTTGCTCGAACAATTCATTGATGTTGGGAAGTGGGTATTTATTCTTGATAGTCTTCTTGGTCAATGGGCGGTAATCGACACAAAGTTGTTCCGTGCCATCCTTCTTCTGGACAAAAAGAACACCACAACCCCATGGAGAAGAACTCGCTCTGATCAAACCCAGACGTTCTTGTTCATCTAGCTGCTTCTTCAATTCTTTCAGCTCTTCTGGCCCAAGATTGTAAGGACGCTTGCAAACGGGTTCCGTACCAAGCTCTAGCTCAATGACGAACTCAACTTGCCAGTGAGGAGGCATACCCGAAAGCTCTTCTAGAAAGACATCTTGATACTCACAAACAACTAGAATTTGAGAAATAGCGTTGATGTCGCCTTTCTCATTGAGAGAGAACAACCGAATAGTTTCATCACGAGCGGCAAAGATGATCACATCTTCAGAAGGATGAGTCAATTTTATCTCTTTTTTAGCACAATCAATAAAAGCCTTGTGCTTAGAAAGCCAATCCTTTCCCAGAATGAGATCAATATCGGAATCACCAAGAACCATCTTGAAGCCAGAAAAGAATAATTTCCCATGTTGATGCCAACATCCGACATGATCGAGTTGGCTCTCATTGACATCCCTGGAGAAACAACACCCATAGAATTATCCAGGTATGACCAAGTGAAATCATGCTTTGCAAAGAACGGTCTTGACATGAAACAATGCGATGCACCAGTATCGAATAATTTTTTTGCAGGAATATCATTAACTGGGAGATTACTCATGATCACTTCTGAAGAATCTTCTGCTTGAGCTGAATTCATCAAGTTCACCTTTGTAGACTTGGGATTGTGCTTGACAACCACATTGCTTGCTGGCCTGACAGGAGGAGGACGCGAAAGGCGCCTCTGCTTGCACTTGTTTGCATAGTGACCTTTCTGACCACACTTTTTGCAAGTGACCTCTATAAGTGGGTGGAAAGATGGAGGAGGACCGCCTGTCATTGGAGCTTGCGACTAAGACTTGTTCTGATAGCTTGGGTTGGGTGGGTGGGAAGATCCATGACCACCTGACTGCTTCTGCTGATAGGGTGGACGACACAGAGGAGGTGGAGGAAGCCAGAACTTCTGTTTCTTTGAGAGCACTTGAGAGGAAGAAGAAGAGTGGACTGCATCCTTAGTCTCTTCTTGGAAGCCTCGCACTTGAGCTGAGCTGCTTCTTGTTTTTGAACCATGTTATAGAACGGATCAAACTAAGTTGGCTCAACAAGAACGAGGGCTAACTGAAGGTCCTCCCTGAGGCCACCCCTGAAGTAATACATCATACTCTTCTCATCTGGAACGTCTTGTCTATCATATCGAGCAAGATTCTGAAACTTGACGTTATACTGGTACATAGTCATACTGCCTTGCTTGAGATTTTGGAATTGCTCACGCATGCTCTCGACAACACTTGTTGGAATGTGATGAGCTCGAAAGTCCTGGCAGAAGTCGGTCCCGGTAATCACTTGACCCCCTCTGGAATCTTTGTACTACCGATACCAATCAGCTGCCTGGTCCTTGAGCTGGAAGGAAGCAAACATAATGTAGTCCTCAGGTCTGACATTGCTGCATTCAAAATGCTTGTTGATGTCCACGAGCCAATCATTAGCGTCCATGGCCTCCACACAAGCACTGAGCGACTTTGGCTGGTTCACGAGGAACTGATTGAGCATAGCAATCTGGGGTTGGTTGTTGAATTGCCCTTCACCTTTGTTGCCTTGGTTTTGGTTGCGCTCTTGCAAGAGCTGAATTAGCATCTGAGCATTGGCGTTGGTGGCCGCCATCAAAGCTTTCCATGCCTGCGGAGGCGGTGGGGAAGGTGGAGGGTTCAACTGCTCTTCTTCGCCCCGATCTGGGTTATTGCGAGTTGTAGGAGCCATCCTAAAGAAGATGACATCTGTTAGAACCACCATTTAAAAGACAGATAAGTTGAATCAAAGGCTAGACTGGTGCAATGTAGTCTTCACAATAGGCATCCATACAAAGAGCTTGAACGAATGCATTCGAAAGTTAATATGATATGACCATTTGAGTGAGAAGCCACCTGGATACGAGGTTGAAGGATAAAACAACAAGGTAACAACTGGAACAAATACATGGTAGATATTTCCCCAATTTCATACCAAATATATGTCGGAAAGATAACCTAGATCTACTTGAATTCCCACCTATTAACTCCCCAAACTTTCTGGTTATGCAATCCGGTGTTGGGGATACAGGGAGGCAGAATATCGCAAACAACTAACAAGCCCTACGCTCCAACTATATCCATCCATCAACACATAAACAAGAAACCTTCGGAAATCATGTACCTCAGACCTTCGAACGCACTACGATACTAGTCATGGAGGATCAACCGTGCTATCTCCTCCAGTGCTAGGGATAAGTCACGACACTATTTGCCACCATGAAAAGTATGGAAGCATTTCGATGTCGGCGAGCTCTGGTATACCGGAACTGCAACGGTACAACTGTGATGACAACACCTCGGAGCTCAACTCCCCGGGACACTACCACAACTGTTAAATGTCGGGAGGCATCAAGAACAATGTTCTCGTCACAATAATATCAAAACAATCCCAAGATACCCGCGTGATCCTAAAAAAATTGAGTTAAAAAAAGGAGAGTGAAGTCAAAACATCTACGTCAGGAGTCCTCACCAGAGAGATGAAGGGGATAAGGAGTAAAAAGAATCCTACTCTCCGATATATATATATACCTAAGACTCAAAATTGTTTTGCTTCTAGACTCAACAACGTCGGCGGTTTAATCAAGCAGGGGTTCCTAAGTTGGGATGGCTCTGATTACCAACTTGTAACGCCCAATATGCGACTATACTCCACACGTGTCGAGGCACAACTTGGGGCATAAGCGCATATTGTATGGTTGCAAGATTGGTTGTATCTTTGCGCATCTCATGTACTGAATAGATAGAATACGAGCTTTGGCTTACAATCGCCACAATGTCACAAAATTATCATCAAGTAATACAATCATTCAAGAGGAACATAGAGTCCGTCTATGGACGAAATCAAACGAATAAAAGGCAACCACCCAAGCTATGATCAACCCTACTAGACACCACTACTGATCGTCCGTAAAGGAAACATAGTAACGGCCACGGTCTTCGTTGAACTCCCACTTGAACTCAGTGGCATCACCTGCATCGGTCTCATCGGTACCTACAATTGTGTTTGTAGTATTCTATGGGCCATGGGGACTCCACAATCATGTCTCCCACGGTATCAAGACTAGCAAAGATTAAATGGGTAAGATATGGTCATGAGGTGGAGTTGCAGCAAGCGCTAAGCATATGTATGGTGGCTAACTTATGAATATCAGATTAAGACGAGAAGCTACGCAACGGTCACAAACTAGTAATGATCAAGAAGTGATCCTGAACTACTTATGTTCAAACATAACCCCACCGTGTTCTCTTCCTGAACCTCGTCTTATAGAGTTTAGTGTCAAGTTTGCTACAACCGGATACTAAAAACTCCCATCTGCCACATAACCGCGGGCACAGCTCTTGAAAGTTTAAACCTTTCAGGGGTGTCCCAACTTAGCCCATGACAAGCTCATGATCCACAGAGACAATCCTCCATCCAGAACACCCCGATCGGACTCGGGATCCCGGTGCACAAGACATTTCGACAATGGTAAAACAAAACCAGCAAGATGTCCCGATGTGCCGACACCCTGATAGTAGCCGCGCGTATCTTGTCCCAGGGCCATGACGGATGAGCAAAGCGTACATGATCTAGATACCCCAAGTTGCATAGGGGCGGTCCCTATCGGTGTAAAAAACCGATAGATCTCGGGTAGGGGTTCCCGAACTGGGCGTCTAAGGACCGAAGGTAACCGGAGGTAGGGGACATGATGTTTACCCAGGTTCGGGCCCTCTTAATGGAGGTAATACCCTACTTCCTGCTTGATTAACTTTGATGACTATAGGGGTTACAAGAGTTGATCTACCCCGAGATCGTAATGGCTAAACCCTAGATGTCTAGCATGTATGATTATTATTGCCTCTACGGACTAAACCCTTCGGTTTATATAGACACCAAAGGGGCCTAGGGTTGTATAGAGTCGGTTTACAGAGAAAGGAAGATAAATTATCTGAACGCCAAGCTTGCCATCCACACAAACGAGAGTCCCATCCGGACATGAGGGAGGGCCTTCTGTCTTGTATCTTCGCAGCCCATTAGTCCAGCCCATGTAATATAAGCCGGATGCCCGAGGACCCCATAATCCAGGACTCCCTTAGTAGCCCCTGAACCGGGCTTCAATGATGATGTATCCGGCGTTTGAAGGCACGACCATTGACACGTCCTGTCAAAGCAGAGATTGTGTCCCCTTATCACGGGATTCTCATCAATACGGGTTTGGGTAATCCAACCATTTCGTTCACACGTCCCTTTGGGAATAGGTGAGATTTAAGGCTTATGAGGGGACGCTTGATATCCACTGCCTTCATAAGAAGATAAGTATCCGTCTTTTTACCCCACGCCTTCTTCCTCCTCAGCCCATCTACCCTCGGGCTCCAGCACCCTAGTTTCAATCTTTTCCATCGCCACCAAACACTCAAGCCATGTACGGATCTGGAGCGCAGGGCAAGTGGATGGCTTCCTCTGATAGAGAGCAAAACATCGAGGAACTCCAGGAAGGAGGGTACTTGGATGTGGACATAGCCCACCGGCTCCCTGCCAAGAAACACATCATCCCCACCCCAGAGCCTAATCAGAGAGTAGTTTTTATCCCCCATTTCCTCCCCAGACTGGGGTTTCCCCTCCATCCTTTCGTCTGTGGTCTCATGTTTTACTACGGGCTAGATTTCCATGATCTAGCACAAAATTCCTTCCTCGCCATTTCGGCGTTTTTCGTCGTGTGCGAGGCATTCCTCCGCATCCGCCCCCACTTCGGCCTATGGCTCAAGGTCTTCATTGTGAAGCCAAAGGTGGTTGATGGTCAACAGGCGGAGGGCGGTGGCACCATGGTGAGCAAGCTTCCCAATGTCACCTGGCCAAAGTGGACCTTCGTGGAGACCGTCAAGGGATGGCAGCAGGGGTGGTTCTATATCACAGAACCCTATGATGCCACATGGGCTGCCACACCCGATTTCAAGTCTGGGCCTCCAATGCGGCTTACATCATGGCTCAACAAGGGCCTGGATTAGGCATCGTCCGACGAGGTAATGACACTATAGAATCGCGGCAAGGGTATGATAAATAAGAACACCAGTCTTGCCAGCGCGATCCAGGTGATGCTCTTTTGCCGAATTCTCCCCTGCCAAACCCGGACTCTGTATATGTGGGAATTCGACCCGGCCAGTCCTCGGACCCTACAGTGGTTCTTCGGCACGATGCACGAAGACATGTGGAAGCTGCTTTTCAAGGCCCAGAAGTCGTGGCCGAAAATGACCGAAGACCTCGGCCTAGACTGCACTCATCCGGCCACTACTGTAAGTTTCCTAATGACCTTAATTTGTGAATCCAAGGGGTATATTGTTCTTTCCGTTCTTCCCACAGGGCTAGACAAACAAGGCGGAGCGGATCCAATGCCCGGCTCCACTACACGAAGACTCAGCCATTCCTCTATTCACGATGATGCTAGTTGTGGCGCCATATCAGGCGCCAGAAAAGAAGGCTAAGAAGAAGAGTAAGGAGGCCAGAGGTGGCCTCTGCAGTAAAGGCGCTTCGGACGTTGTGTCCGAAGACACCGAGACTCTCTCCTCTCATGACAAAGATGAAGAGGAGGAAGAGAGGAACTCTCCCATTAAGGAGGGAAAGTAGAAAAGGGCAACTTCCGTGGATATAGGGGCAGAGGTGTCCAAGAAGGGGAAACTCTCCCTTTCAGATGATTCTGAAACGGATGCCGACGCCATCCCCGAGTGGCACCCCAGGAAAAAGCCCCTGGCCGGATCCTAAGTATCCAAAGACACCATACATATATCTGGTTTTATGCCTTGTGGGTATAACATATTTATTTGTGCATTGCAGTCCGGCTCGTGATCTCCCCAATGATCATCATCCTCTGGGAATTCGCTCGGGCCGAACATGATGGAGAGCGAGTCACCTCTGCAGTCCTCTCCGCCCATCGCTATGGACAACACCAAAGTGTTGTCCTGGAGAACCTCTCCAGGTCACGGGGAGGTGCAGGAGTCCATGAAGGTGGTGGCGGAGGGTAATTCCTCTGTTGCCAAAAAGAGGGGGCAACCGTCCCCCATGGAGACCGGGGACAGGGGCCATGCCCAATTCAGCCCCCAACCGAATATTATTCTAGAGATCCACACGGCTCCAGAATTGGACGAGCAGCCTCCTTTGAAATAAGGAGGTGCGCCACCTCCACCGACGACCTCTGTCAATCCGGAGGCGCCGGACATTCTGGTGGAAGCACTTTAGAGCGCTTCCATTGTGGAGGAACATCGTACCCTTATGGGTACGGTGGTTGAAAAGGTTCGGTCCGCTAAATACGGATTGAACGAAGTCTATACCAGCCATCTAATAGGCTTTGAGTTATGTGATGTCTTTTTTTTGACTTTTTGTATACATAAAAGGAATGCCTGTGTATAGATAGTAGCCCCTGAGACTCTATTCAGCGTTCGCGAAGAAAGGCCAAACAGACGATCGAATAATTCTTCGCGGGAGATAACATACATGTCTACTTGGATAAACAGGCTTCGATGTTACCGGCAACCGCCCACGCCGCCGAAGTGTCCGAACTAAAGCGGAAGTTGGAGGAAAATCAAGGTATGCGATACTGAAACATATATGAAATGATATGAGTTCTGATTTGTTATCCAAATGAGTTTTATAATTATGCTCATAGTTGGCGCATCTGACGTCGAGACCCTCAAGAGCGCACTGGCCGAAGCCAAGAAGGAGGCGGAGGAGGAACGAGCCGCCCGCGTAAAACATGAAGCGAGGTTGGATGAAGTCCAAGAAGAGCTCAAGGATGCTATAAGCAAATGTGAGTCCTTGCAGCGCAAAGTGTCGGGTCGAGACTCCAAACTTGCTACGGTGCTCCAAAGTGCGAAGGAGGCCCGGGTTGAAGCCCAAGGTGCCTACCGGGAGATCCAAGAGGCAAGGCAGATCGCGGCAGTTAAGGCCTTTAATATGCAGAGCAAATTTGTAAGAAGGAAGTACATCTTACTAACCCGCACTCGGAGTTCTCCGGGATCATTTGCGGATCTACCATGGAGTATTGCTGATGTTGTGGGGTTCTTCCGACCAAAGAGGGGAGCTCGATGGACAAGCTGTTCTGGTTGCAGTACCTTGCACCAAAGCATCCAGTGCCCCTCAGTGATGAGCTGAAGCAGCTGACCCCGAACTGCATAGGGTGGCCTAATTGGACATGAAGGATATTATAGTCCGTCTTTGGCCAACCGAACCTATACCCAGCAGTTACTTCAGGCCCGTGAAGCGGCTAGTCATTGCCTTCCCTCGGCTTGATGCTATAAAGTGGTCAGTTTATATTGAAGGTGCCTGGATGGCCTTCGCCCATGTCAAGGTGTAGTGGGCGAAGATGAGTGCCACCAAGCCTGCAACAGAGGGACCGCCCGCAGGCAAGGACCACCGCATGCTGGAGTAGTATTTTGATGAAGTCCTTGAAGGATCCCGCATTGCAGAGGGACAGTGTTCGAAGGACATCATTTTTGAATGAAGGTATCTGTGCCCCGAACTTTGTATTATGAAAACATGGCTTTTTTATAATATTTGTGCTTGTTTCGTCTTAAATTATTTCCCTCCTTTGCGACCATTTACTGTATCTGAGAGTTGGCCAATCATTGGCTTCAGCGCCCATGTAGGTAGTTCAAGGGTGTTCGGAACATCACATGAACACACTTAACCCAACGGCTTGGTCCTTCAAGGAGGTGTTAGTGCGGCGAACCAGGCAATCAGACTATGCGGCTTTATCACTCTCACTTAGCCATAGGAGCTTGACAATAGGATTGTAGGCGTTGCCCCTAGTATTGTTCGATTATCTGAACTTGGGTGCTGTAGACGCCTGACCATGTAAAGATCGGTCCTTCGCTTAATACGGAAAAATCGCAATAGATTTGTATGTAGTCACCGAATAGCTGACAAACTCCCAACGCATCATGACAGTGAGTTTTCGGATTTCTCTACTAAGGTGTTTATCCGGATGAACCAGAAACAAAATTGCAGTAGTGCTCCCTTTACTACCTTAGCCAAACAAGTGGAATGTAAGGTAGTAACCACAGGAGCCGGGCAACCCAACTATTGACCAAAGACATGATTCGGAGCCGATGCATATAATGCTATATTCGGGGTGCCAAATTGTACTATAAAAGTGTCCGGACTTATTTTATTTTTATGAAATGTACGTGCCTCCATCTTTGCCCATGGTATTTTTAGTGCGTAGTTATGTACGCGCGGTACATATGCCGCGATTCGGTTGGAGCTGAGACGCAGGCCAAATTGCTAATCGAGCTCCTGACGAGCTGGACTGTTGTTCTGCAGGGTAGTCCGGACTTGTTTGACAGTGTCCGGGGGCTTGACGGCCGATTTAGGGTTTGGCTTGATAAGACCACCTTGTACTTCTGCTGCGAGGGTCGCGGTGTGTTCCTCGGTATGGAGGGAGCACTCCATGTTTCCACTAATGATTATAACACCGCGTGGTCCTGGCATCTTAAGTTTTAGAGAGGCATAGTGCAGGACCGCATTGAAGCGAGCGAACGTGGTTCGTCCGAGCAGTGTATGATAGCCACTACGGAAAGGGATGATGTCGAAGATCAAGTCTTCGCTTTAGAAGTTGTCCGGCAAACCAAAGACGACTTCCAATGTGATTGAGCCCGTGAAGTGGGCCTCTACATCGGGTATTACTCCTTTGAAGGTAGTTTTGGTGAGCTTGATTCTTGACGAGTCAATACCCATTTTGCGGACCATGTCCTGATAGAGCAGGTTAAGACTGCTGCCGCCGTCCATGAGGACTCTCGTGAGGTGGAATCCATCGATAATTGGGTCAAGCACCAATGCGGTCGAACCTCCGTGACGGAGACTAGTCGGATGGTCTCTGCGATCGAAAGTGATTGGACACGCTGACCATGGGTTGAATTTTGGGGCGACTAGCTCTATCGCATAGATGTCCCTTAACGGGCGCTTGCGCTCCCTCTTGGGGATGTGAGTAACGTATATCATGTTCATTGTTTTGACCTTGGGGGGAAATTTCTTCTGTCCCCCTGTGTTAGGTGGGCGAGGCTCCTCGTCATCGTCCTCGCTGGGCGACCCTTTCCCCTTATGCTTGGTGTTTAACTTACCGGCCTGTTTAAAGACCCAACAACTTCTGTTGGTATAGTTGGCAGGCTTGTCAGGGGTGCCGTGAATCTGGCAAGGTCGATCGAGTATTTGGTCTAGGCTAGATGAACCATCTTTGTTTCTTTTGAATGGCTTCTTCAGCTGACCGGATTTGGAGCCACTAAATTCGGTGTTGACCGCCATGTCTTCGAAACTATCATTGTTGCTTTGACGCTTGTTTTTGTTGCGTGGGGGCCTGCCGTTGCCGTTTCTGGCTTCAGAAGTGCCAGGGTCACTGGTACTGTTGCTGCTACAGGCCAGCCAGCTATCTTCGCCCGCGCAAAATCCGGTCATGAGTCTTGTGAGGACTGCCATGGACTTTCGCTTTTCTTGGCCGAGGTGTCGGGCGATCCCTTCATTGCGGATGCTGTGTTTAAAAGCTGCTAACGCTTCGGCATCCGGACAATCGACAATTTGGTTCTTTTTAATTAGGAACCTGATCAAGAATTTTCTGGCTAACTCTCCGGGCTGCTGGACTATGTGACTGAGGTCATCGGCATTCGGAGGCCGGATGTAAGTGCCTTGGAAGTTGTCTCTAAAGGCATCTTCCAAGTCTTCCCAGCTTTGATTAGAGTTTTCTGGGAGGCCGTTTAACCAGTGCTGAGTTGGTCCCTTAAATTTTAGGGGGAGGTATTTGATGGCATGTAAATCGTCACCGCAGGCCATGTGAATGTGGAGAAGAAAGTCTTCAATCCATACCGCGGGGTCTGTTGTGCCATCATATGATTCAATGTTCATGGGTTTAAACGCTTCTGGGAACTGGTGCTCCATTACCTCATCGATGCAACATAGGGGGTGTGCGGCGCCTCTGTATTGGGCAACGTCATGACGCAGTTCGGATGAGGTCTGTATGTGGTTTTTGGCCCGAGTGAGGTTGTCTTTGTCGCTCCCGGCCTAATGGCCATCTTCTCGCGCTGGGACACGCCCTCTTGATCCATAGATTGATCTGGTCTGACCGGCTCTATTATCCAGGTCCTATCATACGTCATAAGTGTATCCTGCAGCCACTATTTCTCTGCCTCTATGGCGGGATGGTGCAGGCTGGTGTTTGGGTTGAGCTGCCGCTCTGTCCCGACCACGTGGTGTTCGGTCAGGTCCGTCGACAGTGTTACATATTGGTTGTATAGGCTCTAGGGCCTCATCGTCGAATTCGGGTAGCAGCTTGCGCTTCGGGCAACTATTAGTTGGGCGTTCGAGGCCATATTCCTCGGCTGCCAGGACATTAGTCCATCTGTCATTGAGCAAATCCTGATCAGCTTGAAGCTGCTGCTGCTTCTTTTTCAGGCTTCTTACAATGGCCACTAGCCGGCGCTTAAAGCGCTCTTGTTCGAGGGGTTCCTCTTGCACAATGAAATCTTCGTCGCCGAGGCTCTCATCCTCTTTGGATATCTATCCTCCGAGCCCTCGTTCCCGACAGGATCGTCGGGGTTGACTTTCCCATCCTCCCAATCATCCTATTCGGATGTTGGCTCGATAGGGGCTTCTTGATCTTCGGCATTCTGTGGAGTATTATTGTCTTTGGTGCCAGTATTGCTGTCTTTTTTGAGCGTCGTTGTTGACGCCGATGCTTTGGTGGTGCCCCAGAAGGCTTGTCCTTGACTGGATCCTTCCCACCATCGCCGTCGTGCTCTTTGGGTGTGTCCACCATGTACACGTCATATCTGGAAGTGGCCGTCTAGCATCCGGTGAACGGCGGGTTCTGGCATTGCTCCTCTCCGGCATCATCGTCCATACCGTCGATATCTTCGGAAGTGTAGTCGAGCATGTCGGTTAAGTCCTCAACAGTGGCTATGAAGTGGGTGGTGGGTGGGTCATAAAATTCCTTGATCTCAGCCCCTAGTATGGGCTGGGTGTAGTTCGGCAGTGATTCTTGTGACACAGACCTCGAGAGTTCGGAGCTAGTGTCCGGAGGCGAGCCTGGCTTCATGAGGATAGAGGGAGCCCGGCATAACTCCAGGCATGCCCGTGACGCGATCCCTCCGGTTCTATGATGTCAATCTCTATAGCTGCAGAGGGTCTGGCGAGCTTTAAACTCCCGTCTTCGGACCTGGTGATGCGCTCCAGATCTAAGTCCAGAGCGGTGGTTGGGGCCGCGAACCCTTGGAAGATCAAGTCTCCTCGAATATCAGCGACATAGTTTAGATTTCCAAAACAGATCTGATGACTAGGGGCATAGCTGTCGATCTGCTCCAGATGGCCAATTGAGTTGGCATGCAGTGCGAAGCCGCCGAATACGAAAATTTGGCCGGGGAGAAAAGCACCCTCAAGGCGGTATTGTTGTGGACGATCAATGGAGCCATCGAGCCTTCTAGCAATAGCATGGTGGAAATCTCAATGAAAGAACCAATGTCAGTGTCAAAACCGACAGATCTCGGGTAGGTGGTCCCGAAATGTGCGTCTAAGGAGCAAAGGTAACAGGAGGCAGGGGATGAGGGAGTCCTGTATTAGGGGGTATCCGGACAGCCGAACTATATACTTTGGCCGGACTATTGGACCATGAAGATACAAGACTCAAGACTTCGTCACGTGTCCGGATGGGACTCTCCTTTGCCTGGAAGACAAGCTTGGCGACCCGTATATTAGATTCCTTTCCTTGTAACCGACTCCATGTAAACCCTAGCCCTCTCCGGTGTCTATATAAACCGGAGTGTTTAGTCCGTATGAGGACGATCACAACATTCATAATCATCATAGGCTAGCTTCTAGGGTTTAGCCTTTACGATCTCGTGGTAGATCAACTCTTGTAACACTCATATCATCAATATCAATCAAGCAAGAAGTACGGTTTTACCTCCATCGAGAGGGCCCAAACCTGGGTAAACATTGTGTCCCTTACCTCCTGTTACCATTTGAAAGTGCTAGTTATCGACTAGAGGGGGGGTGAATAGGCGATTTTTATCAAAGTCTTCAAAATGTGGAAGTTTCGAAGACAAAAAATAAAAATAACCTAATTGATATGCAGCGGAAGATAAACTACAACAAGCAAGCCATAGTCAAGTATGCAATAGCGTTAACGTACGAAGACTAATAGCAGCAAGGTAGTAGGATCAGGATGGAAGATAGTATGAAGCTAATCAACAATAGTAATCAAGCAATGAAGTCAATCAGATAAGACAGATAAGCAACGACTTCACGAAGACAAACTCAAAGTAAAGGAGGGAAGAGATAGAACCAGTCACTTGTTGAAGACACAGGATTTGTTGGACCAGTTCCAGTTGTTGTGACAACTGTACGTCTGGTTAGGGAGGTTGAGATTCAACTCAGAAGACCGTGTCTTCACCTTATTCCCCTGGAGCTAAGGACACTTAGTCCTCTCCCAATCACTCTGGTAAGTCTTCAAGGTAGACTTCCAAACCTTCACAGACTTCGTTCACCCGGCAATCCACAATGACTCTTGGATGCTCAGAACGTGACGCCTAACCGGCTGGAGGACACACAGTCCTCAAGTGTAATAAGTCTTCAGGTCACACAGACAGAAAGACTTCAGTGATGCCTAACACTCTTTGGCTCTGGGTGTTTGGGCTTTGTCCTCGCAAGGATTTCTCTCTCTTAAATGCTTCAAGGTGGGTTGCTCTCAAACGACAAAAGCCGTATACTAACTCTAAGCAGCCACCAATTTATGGTGTAGGGGGTGGGCTATTTATAGCCACTAGGCAACCCGACCTGATTTGTCCAAAATGACCCTAGGTCACTAAGGAACTGACACGTGTTCCAACGGTCAGATTTCAAACACACGCGGCAACTTTACTTGGGCTACAAGCAAAGCTGACTCATCCAGCTCTGGATAAGGTTTGCTCTCATTGTCTTCGCTCGAAGACATAGGATTTGAGTTGAACATCACTTCGGTCACTTTGACTTAGTTCATTTGGACCCCACTTAACAGTACGGTGGTTCCTATGACTCAATAAGGAAGAAAAGGAAGCAACGAATCCACACAGTCTTCGCGCTCCATAGTCTTCACGCAATGTCTTCTCATGTCATAGTCTTCAATATGAATATCTTCTCATACCACCATTGTCTTCAATGTCTTCATACATTTTTAGGGGTCATCCCCGGTAGGTAAACCGAATCAATGAGGGAGACTACCTGCGTTATCCTGCAATTCTCACAAACGCATTAGTCCCTCAACCAGCTTTGTCGTCAATACTCCAAAACCAACTAGGGGTGGCACTAGATGCACTTACAATCTCCCCCTTTTTGGTGATTGATGACAAACTGGTTGAAGTTTTCAACGGGGATAAATATGTGAAATTGTAAGGATAGGAAATAGTCTTCATAAGTTGCAAGGGCTCCCCCTGAAGATGTGCATGTAAGTAATTTGCTTTTGGAATGCAAATGCACATGGCAGGTTGTACTTGTGGAGATCCACTTCAACTTATGAAGATAATTCATCATGCATGAACTGATATAGTAAGTAGAATGACATGCATAATGAAAAATGGACGTCTGTAGAATGATCTAAGTGCAGAAATTATTATAGCACATGCGGAATTTATCATCGTATCACAGTAAAGCAAATAAGTAGCAGACGACCATCAAGTTTAGGTGTTACAACTCAGAGAATCAAATGTTTCAAAAGGCAAGAGTTGTAAGCACGCAGCAAAATATAATGCAACCGCCCATATGAACCTGCTTGAAGACTATCAACTCATACGCTTCTCCCCCTTTTGTCAGTAAGGACCAAAAAGGTTTGAAGATATAGAGCATCTACTCGTCAACATGAGTAGGTGAAGCAGCAGGGTTGTCGTTGTTGGGTGGCGGTGCAGATGAACTTGGTGCAGTGTTTATGCACGCAGTTGTAGGAGGTGGTGAAGTAGCATCATCTTCATCATCGATCACTCTGGCATTTACCGTTGCCGCGAAGGAAGAATATTCAAAGTCTTCAAGAGATGGAGTACGACGTAGGACAGCAGTCCGTGGAGGAGTGGAGTCAAACTGGAATCTTTCATTGAAGCCATCGTCTTGAAGATCAACTTCAGCACTGAGCAGGGTCAAACTCTTCCATGATCGCCGGCAAGTTTCATGAGCAACAAAGGCATTCTTGGTGGCAAGGTTGCGAATGCGATTGACATCCACCAAGAGGCTTTGCATCTGTCTCTTGAGCCAGAAATGATGCTTATCCTGTTTCTGATGAAGGGCCACAAGAAGTTCTCGGTCATTGAGAACGCGAGAACGCTTCCGAGGCCTTTGTGCAATGGTGCTTTCAGTGGCTTCAATGGGTGCTCGATGAGGCAGAGGAGTGTTTCCAGCCAAAGGATAGATTCGTGTTGCTGCTTGAACACCTTCAATAGGCTGAGTGAAGCTTTGGTGCTCAGCATTCTGAAGACAAAGAGGCTTCTTGGCAGGTTCAGGGTATATAGCTTCAACTGACATATCAACCTCAGGTAGAAAAATCACATGATTGCGAGCAGAAGGTTGATAGTTGACAGATGAGTGTCGCTTGATGAGGCGCATGACCCATGGAGCATAAAACTTTAGACCAAACAGATCAGATCCAGATGCAGCCAGTTGCCTGATGAAGAAATCTTGCGCATTGAAGCTGATGCCATTGAGAATGTATAAGACCAAAGTCTTCATAGCTCCTTCAAGCTTTGCCGCTGATGAGTGTCCTTTGATAGGCCATAGAGTTCGCCTGATGATGTGATATATGGTGCGTGGCAGATACTCAAGGTCTTCAACAAAGAACTCTGTTGGATATTCAACATCACGTGGCAAATGCTTCATCATGCTCAGCATCTGACTCATATTGGGTTCAGGCTTATGGAAGATGCTTTCCAAAGCATTGCGGTGATTTTGACAACCAGGTTCATAGAGTTCTTCGGGAGTGGATAGTCCTGTAAGCTCAATGATGTTGAGAGCTTTGGCTTCATGATGAACATTTCCTGTCATCCACTCTAGAATCCATGTCTTGATATCTCTGTTGTAGCCGCGAATGTGCAGAGTAGCATATAATTGAAGCAATAGCTCTTCATTCCAGTGTTCTTTATCTGTGACAAAACTGAGAAGCCCAGCATCACGAAAGCAGTCAAGTGCTTCTTCTAAGCAGGGCAGTCCAGTAATGGCTTCAGTGTCGAGACGCATATGAGGGAAAATGCGCCCTTGATCATACAGAACACAGGAGTAATTGCTTCGCTGCTGATGACTCCAGAACCGATCTGATGATATTCTTGGCTTCGTGTAGGGGTTCTTCGAGCTGTCAAAGAATGTGTTGTGGCTCTTGAAGCCATTCGCGTTGAAAGACCCTGGGGAGTTTGCAGTACCTGGAAACCTTGGCAGTCTTGGCTTGGGCTTCTGGACCTGAGGCCTATGCTCAATGTGATAGTCAAATTGAGGACCAGAGATATTAGGTGGAGGGACCAGAACGGGCCATCTTACTGTGATTAGCTCACCATGGTTGTATGCTTGCTCGATTCTATAGGGCCTTGGGGGCGGAACAGGAGCAGTGGCAGTAGCTGAGGCTTCAGGCTGCACAACAGGTGCTTCAGGAGAAGTTGCCTCATTAGCTTCAGGTGCAGTGGCCTCATTAGCTTCAGGCACACTGTTTGGTTCAAGCTCCACATTAGCTTCAGCCATGACAACGTCATTGGCTTCACTTGTGTTTGTTGTGGCAGCTTCAGGATTTTCAACCTCCACTCGAGGAGCTGGAGGGTCAGGCACAGACACGTTCACTTCATGAACTGTTTCTTCAGGCATGGGGGGGAGTTTGGACATGTTCTTCTTGACGTTCCTCATTGGCTGATGCAGCCGGATTGTCTTCAGCAGCTTGTGCTTCAGACACAGAGACATTCACAGTTGGAGTGGCTTCAGAGAACACTTGACGTGCAACAGGTTGATGGTGCACTTCTCCTTCTGGAACGCTCGGAAGAGGGACTTGAGGCCTTGGTCCTTTGCGAAGCCTTTGTAGTACAGGCGACGCCTTTGGATATGGAGTGGGCAGGTCCTCATCCTCTTCAATTTGTACGGATGGTGTGGTTTGTTGTTGTTGGGGAGTACTGGGGGAGTCTTGTTCTTGCGGGCGATCAGCCCATGATGCATCCTGAGCGATTGGCGTCAGAGGACGACCAATGCTGATGTTTTCACTGTTTGTACGAACAGGCGATGATATCAGATTATATTCGATCTGAGGAAGAACTTCATCATCTTCAACATTGTCATGATGACCAATGTCTTCAGCAGCGGTGGGTTCAGCTGCTGGTATATCTGCGGCTTCAGGAGCCTCTGTGGAAGCAGGCTCATGAACAGTCATGCGAAGTTCTTGGGATGCAGATGCAGGACGAACCACTGAGATGGGTTCAACAAGAAGGGGCTCTGTGGGAGCAGCCTGACTCTTCTTGGTCTTGCGCTTCTTCTTGGAGGGAGCGACATTAGAGGCTTCGGTGTTCTTCCTCTTTCTGGCTTCAGCCTCGGCAGCCCGCGTCTTCTTCTGTTCAGAAGCGGTTGTGGTGACCTTTGGCTTCGAGCCAGTCATGCTACTTGGGAAGATAATGCGAGGGGCTTCTTGGCTTGAGGGTGCAAGCTGGTCAGCAAGAAGCTTCTTCTTTTTCTTTGCAGCCATCCTGGGGTCAATGCCAGGACGGCCAAGTGACTTTCGCTTCTCAGCCTCATTGTAGGCAAGCACACACTTATCAGCCAAATTCTTCATACGCTCGTGAGAGCCTTGAGCTTCTTGGCGCTTCTTCAGAAAAGCTTCTTTAAGCTCATGCAGCATGACTTTGAAGTTTCGGACGTCTTGAACACTTAGCTTGGCCACATGCTTCTTGAATTGAGCCTTCTCATAATCAATCTTGTTCTTGAGCTCAACGATTCGCTGAGCAAGAGCTAGCTCAGAAGCAATGACGCCATTAAAGGCGACGCTGAGGCCAATGGGAAGCTGCAGATCGTCAAAGCTGAGGTTGGGGGTGTCAAACCACTCATCAATGAAGTTATGAATGATTGCCACATCAAAGAGAGGCAAGTTGTTGAAGATTTCTGCTTCTTCCTTGCTTTTGATCAATTGCTCAAGGGCATCATCTGCAAGATCTTCATCACTGGACAGATCAATGGGATCTTCACGCAGTATAGCGACAGGAGTCAAGGCTTGATCAGTATGCCTGACAAGTTGCTTTTTCTTCTCCGTCTTCTTGGAGATACGGGATTGATCTTCAGACTGCACACTGGCTTCAGGAGGTGCAGTGGCTAGAGGCTTTGTTCATAAAGCATTTGGAGGTGCTGATTTAGAAGCCTTTAGCTTCTTTTGCTTTTGTGGCTTCGAAGGAGGAACTGGGGCTTCATCAGAATCAGCCTCATTGTCAGAATGGTCCACTTTGGCACCTTGTACCAAGATGTAGGAGATGAGGCCATCAAGGTTTGCAAAGGGGCCAATTCTGTTTTCTTCAGCTTCACGTGTGCCATCATCATGGGGAGCAGAGGAACCAGGATTGAAGCCTAATCCCCGTGACTTCTTGTTTTCCTTTGCTGAAGCCAGCAAACTGGAAGTTGCGCTTGAAGAGATTGTCGTCACGACACCAGAGCAATGATGATGGGTCGGCTTTTTCCGGCTATGGCCCACGGACCATGTAAGGATAGAATTCTTGCGTAATGGCTTCAGCTTTGTTCTTGGGGGAAGGCCTCGATAGAGAATATCACCCCAAGGGCTCTTGATAGCATTTTTCTCTACGTACTCCTGGGTGATGAACTTGTACTTGTACCACTGTTCATCCCAATAGCGTCGAATCCATTGGATTCGAGTCTTGCGCTGATTGTAATCTTCTTCGGGATCTGTTTTATACATTTCTGCCAGATCCTTAGGCAGATCCTTTGAAGTTCCCCCACGATGCTGTCTGCCACCCTTCCTGACAGATTTCTCCGTAGCCATGAACTTCAAACTGAACGGTTTCAATATGTTCAAAGGCTTCAAAGGCTTTCGCTTGCTGGTCAGACAGGAACTGGCTTCAGGAGAATTGATATGATGCTGTAAGTATTCTGCAAATGAATGAAGACTATGAGAACCAAGGGATTCTCCCACGGACATGTACCTGTGACAGCATTAGAGATGCGAGGGAAGGGGAAGAGGTCATATGCATTCTCAGAAGATTTTGAAGATAAATCAGTTTGAAGACATTGACCTCATGATGCGAAGACATTCACTTATATGTGGTGAGTTGGTTTCAGATTTGTACCAATCCGTGAATAAGTACAAGTGAGGAATCAAACTAGATAGGAAATCTAAGTGAATAGACTAGGCATTGTGAGATGCAGACAGAATAGATCTAACATTGAGTAGGTAGAAACCACTTTCATTAAGTAGGATGAATCTATGAAGATCAAAAAGGTGGTAAAAATAGAGTTATAATTACCGCAGGACGAACTGCTAGATGGGAAGAATGAGAGACCGAGCAGTTCAGCCCACCGTGCCCTAACTTGGCGACGGAGGACACCTACGGCGACAACAGAGAGGACGATGTCCGCGGCTGGCGTGAGGACAGCGTCGGAGAAGTCGCGACAGCTAAGCGCTTCGTCGCCGGCGTTGTCGCGAGCTAGCGGTGGCGCTAGGGTTTTGACGGAGGTGGAGAGGTGGAAGAAAGATTTCTTTACCGCAGGGGACAAGTATTTATAAGTAGGTGAGAGACACAGCGCAATTACGCTGGTGCCCCTGGCGGTTCACATCTGAGGGGTACGTGGCAAGCATGCAACATACTTATAATTGTCCCACGTTCCCACGCCTGCCAGGCATGTCGGAGAGTTGTTCCGGCTTCACCGGATTTCAACAATAAAGATAAGTCATTTAAAACAATTTTAATGTTTGTCTCTTTTCCTTCTGCTGACTAGGACGCAGATAAGACATTCGACAGTTTCAATAGAATGCATATGATTTGGACAGATAGAGTTTGAGATAGGAAGTATAGAGAGGTTAGGGTCCGATCACATTCACTTAGTTGAAAAGATCCAATCTTGAAGACATAGCTATAAGTGAATGTTGTAGAGGACAGAGCGCTAGTATGTATACATATATGCAATCAAATCATCATAGCGCAGAAAAACATGAAGATAAATTGAAACTGAAGACAAACGAAATGCGAAGTTATTGAAATATAACGCCATGAGTGAAACACTTCAAACAGAGAAAGTTGGTGGTGGCGTTACCCACCGTATAGGAAGTATTAGACCCAGACACGGCGCACAATTATCGTGGCGCTCCGAAGTCAAATTCCATGTTTATGTATTCATACTCAGAGTGTAAGTCTTCATTGATTGAAGATATACATTACTTTGTGTGTTGCACATCAACATGCATAAGTGTTAGGATGTGTGCCTGATCACAGGACATTCGAGGATTCCAAGATATTTAGCTCACACCGTAACTTGCAAAACCTTCTCTCATCCAAGGGCTTTGTGAAGATATCTGCCAGTTGCTCTTCAGTGTTGACGTGCATGATATCTATATCTTTCTTCATAACATGATCTCTGAGAAAGTGATGACGTACTTCAATGTGCTTTGTCTTTGAGTGCTGGACTGGATTGTTGGCTATCTTGATGGCACTTTCGTTATCGCAGAAGAGAGGTACTTGTTTCAGGTTGATGCCATAATCCTTGAGAGTTTGCTTCATCCATAGAAGCTGAGCACAACAGGATCCAGCAGCAATGTATTCAGATTTAGCAGTTGAGAGTGATACACAGTTCTGCTTCTTTGAAGACCAACAGACAAGTGATCGACCAAGAAAATGACATGTGCCTGATGTAGACTTGCGATCCACCTTGTCACAAGCATAATCAGCATCCGAGAATCCAACCAAATCAAATTTTGAGCCCTTGGGATACCATAATCCGAGTGTTGGGGTGTAAGCCAAATATCGAAGAATTCGCTTCACAGCTAAGTGATGCGATTCCTTCGGTGCCGCTTGGAATCGAGCAAACATGCAAACACTAAGCATAATATCTGGCCTAGATGCACATAAATAAAGCAAAGAACCAATCATGGAGCGGTATACCTTTTGATCGAACTCTTTACCATTGTCGTCGGGACCAAGATGGTGTTTGGCTGGCATTGGCGTCGTGTAGCCTTTGCAGTCTTCCATTCCAAACTTCTTCAGACAATCTTTGAGGTATTTTTCTTGAGATATGAAGATGCCATTTCATTGCTGATGAATTTGAAGACCAAGGAAGAACTTCAGCTCACCCATCATGGACATTTGAAATTGCTCTTGCATCATGTACCCAAACTCATCACTGTACTTCTGGTTGGTGTAGCCGAAGATTATGTCATCCACATATATTTGGCACACAAACAGTTCACCATCATATGTCTTCGTGAAGAGTGTGGGATCGAGGGATCCAGGTTTGAAGTCTTTGCTCTTCAGGAAGTCTTTGATTGTATCATACCAGGCACGAGGAGCTTATTTGAGGCCATACAGTGCTTTGTTCAGCTTGTGTACCATATCAGGATGTTTTGGATCTTCAAAGCCAGGTGGTTGTGCGACATACACTTCTTCTTCAATCTTGCCATTGAGAAATGCACTTTTCACATCCATTTGATATAGCAAGATGTTGTGATGATTAGCATAGGCTAGCAGTATGCGAATAGCTTCAAGCCTAGCAACAGGAGCAAATGTTTCATCGAAGTCAATCCTTCAACTTGAGTATATCCTTGAGCCACAAGACGTGCTTTGTTTCTGACGACTTGAACATGCTCATCTTGCTTGTTTCGATATATCCATTTTGTTCCTATAATGTTATGCTTGCGAGGGTCAGGTCGCTTGACAAGTTCCCAAACATTATTCAGCTTGAACTGTTGAAGTTCTTCTTGCATGGCTTGAATCCATCTTTGGATAAGGTTTGGACAAGCAAAGCTGACTCATCCAGCTTTGGATAAGGTTTGCTCTCATTGTCTTCACTCGAAGACATAGGATTTGAGTTGAGCATCACTTCAGTCACTCTGACTTAGTTCACTTGGACCCCACTTAACAGTACGGTGGTTCCTATGACTCAACAAGGAAGAAAAGGAAGCAACGAATCCACACAGTCTTCGCGCTCCATAGTCTTCACGCAATGTCTTCTCATGTCATAGTCTTCAATATGAATATCTTCTCATACCACCATTGTCTTTAATGTCTTCATACGTTTTTAGGGGTCATCTCCGGTAGGTAAACCGAATCAATGAGGGACACTACCTGCATTATCCTGCAATTCTCACAAACGCATTAGTCCCTCAACCAGCTTTGTCGTCAATACTCGAAAACCAACTAGGGGTGGCACTAGATGCACTTACACCATTAGCCTTAGACGCACAGATCGGGACCCCCTACCCGAGATCCGCCGGTTTTGACACCGACATTGGTGCTTTCATTGAGAGTTCCTCTGCGTCGTCGCTGCAAGGCTCGAAGGCCCGTCTCATTGTCAAGGACAACATCACCTCTGGGGGAGCTCTGGCTGTAGGCCAAACTCTCTGGCTAGGTGGCTTCATCATGGCCGCCCAATCGGCTGTTGTGCCGACGATGACCTCTCGGGTCATCACGAATAGCCTCCACGTCAATTCGGAACTCGTCGAACAGATGGATCCAATAGAGCTCTCCTCCCTTAACGAGCTCTTAGATCGCATCGCTGCTTTGGGAGTCGCTACAGACTATGACTGGATTGGGCTTAAACCCGACCAGAGGGATATTAAATCCCCGCCGGTCACCCACGAGGTAGCGGTAGTGGAGGAGCCACATATGGACCGTCCCTCTATTCTGAGGACAAACTATGTCCGGATCACTGAGCCCTCTGAGCCGGATACCCGTCCGCGGGAGGAAACGACCCAGATCCCGAGCCTAGAATCAAGCAAAGGGTTAGAGAAATCGGGCAACATCTCGGAACCCGAGCCGTCGAGCCCGGGAGTTCCCCTGCCCCAGGGCGTTAGATTGGATCAGAATCTAGATTCAGCTACACCCACCCACCCGTACTTCAACTGTCTCTCCCATATCAGACAAGAGCCACAAGAGATAGTACATCGCTACTGGGCCACATTCCTCCTTGTGATAAACAAGGTCAAGGACTGTCACGAGGAGGACGCAATTTCAATTTTTTTGCAAAAATTGCACGAACAAAGGAATCCTTAATGCTATAAGTCGCCGTGACATAGTGCACTTTGCTGACTTAGTAGCCATAGTACAGAAGTACTTTGTGATGGAAAGTACCTGGAAATCCCATACAGAATTTTGGGATAGTCCGGCTCTCACCAAAACCTTTGTCCGAACTGAACGGGTGAACTCTTGTAAGTCAGCCAATCCAATCACCAAGAAACCAAAGCCCACCCCAGGGCGTGGAACCGTATTGGAAGAATGGCTCAATGGGCCATGCAAATTCCACAGATCGCCGGACACTACACCAACACATAGCCTTAAAGCATGTTGGATACTCCGGCAGGTAGCAAAAGGTGGTGAGGATCTTCTTGTAAGCCATAAAGCAGAACAACATCCCACCAAAGAAAACAATATAGTACTGACAGTCTTCGAGACTTTCGCCTCAAATAATAGGCGCAAGCGAGCCCATCGAATCTCGCCCAAATTTACCATGTGGCAAAAATAAACCCGTGGAACGACACTGCCATAACTTTTAGTGCCAGTGACGAACCCCAATTCCAGACAGTCCGGGCACCTGCCGCATTGGTCCTTAGCCCAATCGTGGATGACTTTTGGCTCACTAAAGTACTCATGGACGGCGGAAGTGGACTAAACTTGATCTATGAAGAAACACTCAGCAAAATGGAAATGGACAAAAGTCGCATTGAGCAGAGCGGCACAACCTTCAGGGGAATCATCCCTAGTAGGGAGGCATGGTGTGCGGGAAAAATCACACTCGATGTAGTATTCGGCACCTCGGAGAATTACAGGTCCGAAGAAATCACATTCCAAGTGGCTCCTTTCAGCAGCGGATACCACGCCCTTTTAGGGTGGGACGCATTTGCAAGCTTTCAAGCTATACCCCATTATGGATACATGAAGCTTAAAATGCACGGACCCAAGGGAATCATCACTCTAGCCAGTGACCCGGACGTCGCACTCCGCGCCGAAAATAAAACTGCAGCACTTGCCCTCGAGGCATTATCTGAAGCCCTAGCGGCGGAAGAACTAACAATGCTGCACACCGTAGTGGACTGGGACGACATGATACTCGACAAACGACCCAAGTCCACATCATTTAAACCTGCAGACGAGATAGTCAAATTCCAGGTCCATCCAACGGACCCCACGAAGACAGCTTCCATCGGGACGCAGTTGAGCCCCACAATGGATGCCGCACTACGCGAATTCCTACGTGAGAATTGGGACATTTTTGCCTGGCATCCTTCTGACATGCCGGGCATCCCACGCGAGCTGGCCGAACACAACCTCAACATACTGAAAGGATACACGCCAGTCAAACAGACTCTTAGGCGCTACTCAGAGCCTAAATGGCAAGTCATGGGAGAAGAGCTAGCCAAGCTACTTGAGGCCGGATTCATCAGAGATATCATGCATCTGGACTGGCTGGCAAACCTGGTAATGGTACCGAAGAAGGACAAATCCTGGCGCCTATGCTTCGACTTCAAAGACCTCAACAAGGCTTGCCCCAAGGATCCCTTCCCCCTCCCTCGCATCGACCAAATCATTGACGCCACCACAGGACACGACTTACTGTGTTTCCTCGACGCATACTCCGGATACCATCAAATAAAAATGGCAGAGTCCGACCAAGCTGCAACGGCCTTCATAACACCATATGGTCCTTTCTGCTTCAACGCTATGCCTCTCGGGCTTAAAAACGCCGGTGCAACCTATCAACGCATGATTCAAACATGCCTGGAGAAGCAAATCAGCAAAACAGTGGAGGCATACGTGGATGATGTGGTCATAAAAACAAGACATGTCGAAACCCTAATAGATGACTTGAGGCTTACGTTCGATAACCTCCGGACATACGACATCAAGCTAAACCCGGAAAAATGTGTTTTCGGCGTGCCCTCCGGAAAGCTGCTCGGCTTCATTGTTTCCAATAGAGGAATTGAAGCGAATCCGGTAAATATCCGAGCTCTTCATAGTTGGCTATCCCAACCGACCTCAAGCATATCCAGAAACTAGCTGGGTGTGTGGCTTCCCTAAGCCGCTTTATCTCCCGATTGGGAGAAAAGGCATTACCTCTTTACCGCCTTCTTCGGCGCACCGAACACTTCGTGTGGACGGATGCAGCCAAGGCCGGACTGGACGAAATAAAGACCTTATTGGCCAGTAATCCAGTCCTAACAGCGCCAAATATTGGCGAACCTATGCTATTGTACATAGCTGCAACACATCAAGTTGTAAGCGCAGTGCTCGTCGTCGAACGAGAGGATGACGGATACAAATTCCCGCTCCAAAAGCCGGTATATTACGTGTCCACGGTCCTCACCCCATGCAAATGTAACGCCCCAAGACCGGAGCTTCAGAAGCCTTCCAGGGTTTCCGAGATTCGTTGTGTGATTTTGTTTTGTTCGTGCATTCATCTTTGCATCATGTGCATTGCATCATGTCATCTCTTGCATTGCATCGTTTCATCATGCCATCATGCCATTTAATTTTTAAAACTCAACTAAATAAATTGCATAGATCTTTTGATCAATTTAAATCGAGGGATATTCACATGGTGATTTCTCTTTATAACATACCCTCCCGATATTTAGGGAGATATTATAAATTTATCCATTTTTTTGGAATCACCAAAACACACTTGCAAAATAATTTCGTTCCTTTTCTGCTTCAAGTTTGGTCTCCAACCTTGCCAATAATTATTTCATCATTTTCCGGAGCTCCACCAAAAATCCGAACATTTTTGGACCTTCCTTTTACCAAGTCCTAGTTCAAACCCATTTGAATTAAATTCAAATGAGTTTGAATTTAAATCTTTCAATCATGCCTCTTTCTATTTTCTTGGAACGAGCATATTTTTGCGAGTCCGGGAAAATAATCCCCTTGCCCAAAATTCTATTTCTACCTTCCTTTCTTCTCCTTTTCTTCCTTGATTTATTTTCTATTTTTAGAAAATAAAAGAGAGGGAGAAGAAGCCCTGCAGCCAGGCCAGCCTTCCTAACCTCCTAAAGCCCAGCCGGCCGGCCTCTAAGGCCCAGCCCACCTAACCCTCCTAACCTAGCCCGACCCCCTCCTCTACATCTCTCTCCCTCTCGTTTCCTGCCCGCCGTCACACCCGCATGCAGTGCCCCACCTCCTGCGCCCGATCCCATCTCCCTCCTCTCGATCCCTCCTCCTCATCCCATCGCTCCAGCCCCCACGCATCTCTCCCGCGCCTCACGCCCAAGTCCCTCTTCCTCTCCTCGCCGCGCAGCCCTCGTCCCCGCCTCCTCGCCGGCCGGCCGCAGCTCGCCGCGCCCTGCTTCTCCTCTCCTCCGGCGCCGCCGCAGCCAGAGCCCCGGGCCGTCCTCATCGCCTTGCTCCTCCGCGATGCCCCTGCTGGCCCCGCGCCCGACCTCCTCCTCCGCCGGCCTCCATGGTTCGCCCGCGCCCTGCGGCCTCCTCCCCCACCTTGGTTTCGGTGCTCCCCGCGCCTAGTCCCTCTGCTGCCCCCTGCTTCGTGCCTTCTGTCGTCGTCCCCATCGACCCGAGCGCGCCCCATACATGGCCTCAGCCTCGAGCCGTTGTCACGATGCCTACCCGAACAGGTACCCGATGATGCGACAAGTACCCCAACAATGTGTACATCTACACCGCCAAGACCAGACCGACAAGTACCCCAACGTCGCGTGTACCACTACCGTCGACATGAACATCTATGAAAACGTGTACAACTACCGTCGCCACGTGAACAACGACCTCCACTACGCCGTGTACGACTACTTCCCACGACGACCGTTGCGAGAACGTCTACTTCCTCTACACCGCTCCGAAACGCACGCTTCGAAGGTATAACCCAAGATGACCGACCGTGAACGAATGTTTGAGTGTTGTATGAGATGCACGATATGTTTGCACCGTGTCCGAATTGTCACTCGTTTCCATGCCACTAACCCGTGGGAACCCGGAATCCGGGATCACCCCACCATCTTGCATGTTGCGCTCATCCGCACGCTTCCTTTTGCACCGGTATCTCCATGAGCTACCGAAACCGATATGTTGCCGTGGCATCATTTTCGGATATGTTACCGTGGCACCATTTTTCGTTTCGCCGCCGTGGCACCCTTTTTCCTTCCGCCATGGTGACAAATGCCTCATAACATGCTCTTGTCAACATTTTCATAAAATTGCATAAAACTTGTATATGTCATCCGCATCATGATAACAACATTTAAAATGCTTAAAATTGTGTTTGCATTAAACTACTATATGACATGTGGGGATTATCGGAATTGTTGTTTGTTGTTTCCGGCCTCACTTAAACTTGCCTAAATAGGTGGTTTGCTTATGCTTCACCTCTTGCCATGTTAATCAACATTTAATATTGTTGGGTACCTAAACGAGAGCCAACTAAATAATTGTTGTGGTGTTTCGTCAATATGCAACTCGTTGCATATTGAGCTCCACTTAACTTGTAGTGTTGTTTGTGCATATTGCCATGCCATGCCTTGTTAAACCGGACATGCATCATATTTGGTTGTGCATCATGCCATGATTATGTGATGGTTGTTTACCATGTTGTTTGCTTCTTTCCGGTTTGCTTCTCTCGTTAGCTTCGGTTTCGTTCCGGAGTTGTGAGGATTCGTTCGACTACGTCCGTTTGTCTTCTTCATGGACTCGTTCTTCTTCCTTGCGGGATTTCAGGCAAGATGACCATTACCCTTGATATCACTTCTATCTTTGCTTGCTAGCTGCTCCGTTCTATCGCTATGTCGTGCTACCTATCACTTGTTTACCATGCCTCCCAAGTTGCCATGTCAGCCTCTAACCTTTTCACCCTACCTAGCAAACCATTGCTTGGCTATGTTACCGCTTTGCTCAGCCCCTCTTATAGCGTTGTTAGTTGCAGGTGAAGTTGAAGATTGCTCCATGATGGACAGGATTATGTTGGGATATCACAATATCTCTTATTTAATTAATGCATCTATATACTTGGTAAAGGGTGGAAGACTCGGCCTTATGCCTGGTGTTTTGTTCCACTCTTGCCGCCCTAGTTTCCGTCATACCGGTGTTATGTTCCCGAATTTTTCGTTCCTTATGCGGTTGGGTGATTTATGGGACCCCCTTGACAGTTCGCTTTGAATAAAACTCCTCCAGCAAGGCCCAACCTTGGTTTTACCATTTGCCACCTAAGCCTTTTTCCCTTGGGTTCTGCAGACTCAAGGGTCATCTTTATTTTAACCCCCCCCCCCCGGGCCAGTGCTCCTTCGAGTGTTGGTCCGAAACAGGCAGACTGCGGGGCCACCTCGGGGCAACTCGAGGGCTGATTTTACTCGTAGGCTGACCTATCGGGTGTGCCCTGAGAACGAGATACGTGCGACTCCTATCGGGATTTGTCGGCACATCGGGCGGCTTTGCTGGTCTTGTTTTACCATTGTCGAAATGTCTTGTAAACCGGGATTCCGAGTCTGATCGGGTCTTCCTGGGAGAAGGTCTATTCCTTCGTTGATCGCGAGAGCTTGTCATGGGCTAAGTTGGGACACCCCTGCAGGGTATAATCTTTCGAAAGTCGTGCCTGCGGTTATAGGCAGATGGGAATTTGTTAATGTCCGGTTGTAGATAACTTGACACCAGATCCGAATTAAAACGCATCAACCGCGTGTGTAGCCGTGATGGTCTCTTTTCCGCGGAGTCCGGGAAGTGAACACGGTTTTGGGTTATGTTTGACGTAAGTAGGAGTTCAGGATCACTTCTTGATCATTGCTAGCTTCACGACTGTTCCATTTGCTCTCTTCTCGCTCTTATTTGCGTATGTCAGCCACCATATATGCTTAGTCGCTGCTGCAACCTCACCACTTTACCCCTTCCTTTCCCATAAGCTTAAATAGTCTTGATCTCGCGGGTTTTGAGATTGCTGAGTCCTCGTGACTCACCAGATACTATCACAACAGTTGCAGGTGCCGATGATACCAGTGCAGATGATGCAACCGAGCTTAGATGGGAGCTCAACGAAGATCTTAGTTGTTGCTATGTTTTGTTTCTTGTTGATCAGTAGTGGAGCCTAGTTGGGACGATCGGGGATCTAGCAGTTGGGTTATCTTCTTTTCTTTTGGCTTCATCCGTGTCGGACTATGTTTGTACTCTGAATGATGTATGATTTATTATATGTTCATTGTGTGAAGTGGCGATTGTAAGCCAACTCTTTATCCCATTCTTATTCATTACATGGGATTGTGTGAAGATGACCCTACTTGCGACAAAACCACCATGCGGTTATGCCTCTAAGTCGTGCTTCGACACGTGGGAGATATAGCCGCATCATGGGTGTTACAAGTTGGTAATCAGAGCCATCCCCGACTTAGGAGCCCCCTGCTTGATTGTTTGCTGGCGGTGTTGAGTCTAGAACAAAAATGTTTTGAGTCTTAGGATTATATATATCGGAGAGTAGGATTCTTTTTACTCCTCAGTCCCTTCGTCGCTCTGGTGAGGTCTCCTGACGTAGATGTTTTGTCTTTCCTCGCCTCAAATTTCACTAAATTTTTTTTAGGATCACGCGGGTATCTTGGAATCGTTCCAATGATTTTGTGATGAGAACATTGTTCTTGGTGCCTCCTGTCTATTATGTGGCATTGACCCGGGGAGTTGAGCTCCGAGGTGTTGTCGTCACAATTTTATCGTTGCAGTTCTGGAATACCTGAGTTTTGCCGACATCGAAAATCTCTTTTATGCAGTTGCTGGTGAGATAACCTCGATAACCCAGTACTAGGGCGAGCTCTAGAGTATTGCCATAACTCGTATAACGGATGCTTTTCGAAGGTTGAGGTACACGATTTCCGAAGGTTTCTTGGTTATGTGTTGACGGATGGATACAGCTTGGATGTAGGTATTGTTAGTTTGTGTGAGATATATATTGCTTCCCCTGTATCCCCAACACCAGATTGCATAACCAGAAAGTTTAGGGAGTTTATAGGTGGGAATTCAAGTAGATCCTAGAATATCTTTTCGACAGATGCATGATATGAGATTGGGGTTTGACGTCTAGTGGTCCGCCTTTCCACGGTCGTTTTTACAGTGGTCTCGTTGTGTCTTAAAGAACCCTTGGCTATGCTGGTTCGGGGACACTTCGTATGTCATGTGCACTGCCTTGTACATGATGGTGCTGTACACTCGAGACCGTGTGGGCCCCACCACGAAAACTTCGGACGGAATCTCTATCATATGTTTGTTCTGGCTTATTCTGCAAGCCAAATCCTTTGTTTTGTTTTATTTGTGGTATTCGAGTTGCTTCGAAGTCAAATGTTGAATCCATACCTTTCATAAATGGTGTTCTCATATTTCTATACGAATGCTAGTCCTTCTTAATCATTGATGTTGTCATGTTAATTCTTTTCCTACCAGTGTGCTTCTCTTCGAGATGATCCGATCATTCTCCCCATCCGCAAGATCATCTCTAAGTTTTCTCAACGGTGTTTGTTTCATTCATCCCAAGTTGTCTTTGTTTTCCCGCCCTCCCACCCTTTTTCTTCAAGGACTCGGATTTCTTGATCATGTATCCCTTTTATTTGTGAGAAGTCTCTTCATTCGTTTCTTTCAATGTTCTTATCCGGTGATTCTCAAGAAGATACTAACGGAGTTTCAAGTTCATCATCCTTCATTCTTATTTCTTCTCCGGTGGATTTACCTCAAGCTTTCGGTGTTGATCATATCCTTATCCTCCTTCAAATGCTATCCCATGCCGGTGCCTCTCATAATTGTTCACCTCTCTCTATTCTTATTCGGAGTGCTCAAGATATCTCAGAAGATTTGTGTCTCCATTATCAATCCGTTCAAGCTATTTTGAGATTATTATCTCGTTCATGTCATTTTATTGAACCGGTGCAATCTCTCTTCAAAATTGTTCAACGGTGTTTTCTTTTGAGTGGGCTCTAACCCACAGGTCTTTTCCCAGGATCTTACCTGACTCTTCTAATTATTCCGGAGCTATTCCAAATTCATTTCCAAGGTTGACGTAAGAATGAATTATCTTCAGTCATATGTACTTCTCCAAGATCTTTCAAATTCTTTTCATCGTTGGTTCAACCTTTCTAATTTTCATCCCGGAGTGCCTCAACAATTTTGGTGGTTCTCGTCATCACTCTCAGCATGTGAAGACCGAAGAAGAGTTCCTCTTAAATCCTTACCCGTTCTTCCAGAGATTCATGATTCTAGCGTTATGTCATTCCTCTCATAATTGCTTTCGATTGTGAGAATTCTTTTCACCCATCCGGAGCAATTCAAGAGTCTTTTCAGATTGATTCTCCGTAGCCCATCATCTTACAATTATTCATTCTCAGCTTTCAACTCTCGTTCTCGAATTCTTACCGGTGCATCGTTCAAATATCCTCTAATCAGTTCATGGCCTCTTCGTTCTCATGTATCTAAATCCCCTCAAGTATCTTCGTTCGTTTTCCAATTCTTCCCGGTGATTTGCGCCTTCGCTACTTTCATTTCAATTCTTACGGTGGTTCGTTCAAGATTTCACTTTCTTCGTTATCATATCAATTCTCGGTTCCAAGTTATTCATCTTTCTTGTTCGGAGTTCAAAGTTTATTCATTTCGAAGCTCCTTCTAAATCATCGCAAGACTTCACCTTGTTCTTTCAACTTCTCTTTCTTTCTATCATCCTTTTTTTACCAGAGTTCTTCATGGAGGCTCTACATGGTGGTTCATCAAGGATTCTTTTCATTCTTCAATTGTTCTTCAAGATTTTCTCTTGAGGTTATGACCCGCCAAGCTATACTCTAAAAATAAACATGGTGCTCAACACATGTTTTTTCTGAGGAGTTCAAGTATTCTTCTTCTTGCATTCTGAAGTGCAATTCTTCCTACCTTATCTCTTGAGATGGTGTTATATCATTCTTGACAATTTCCATTCTTGTTTCGTGATTCACATGTTGTCAAGATTGAGGTATTTTAAATCCATTAATCTCTTCGTTGGAGTTATCTTGTGTCATATTTCACCTAAAGCCTTCCCTAAGGAATGTTGTATTGTGGTGCTTATCAATGATCCAAGTTATCTCCTATCCTCTCGGCAAAAGCAGTTTTCATCTCTTCGTTGATCTCAAGCAAGCATTTGTTTTCGGTAGTGGCAGAATTTCACCTCAAGTTTTGAGATGTCTCCATAAGCCCACGGGGATCATATCCTTCCGTTGTTGGTTTTCCAACAACTCCGCTCTAACCTTCTTGCAAGGATGCTTTCCAAATTCATTTGTGGCAGAAGTTGGCATTTTCTTCTTCATTCTGTCATTCCAATGATCTATCTTCTATTCTTTCTTCCGAAGGCATTGTGATGTTGCTCTTTTCACTCATCGTCTCGAATTGTGAGAATCATGTTCTTTTCGTGCTTATCCATTTAACCGGAGTGTTATGTTCTTTGCTAAGTTCTTTTCATCTTATCAAGTCTTGCATCTCTTTCAACCGGAGTGCTGTCCAAATTTGTTCTTCCTTGTTCCTTGTTTATCTCGTCTCAACCAGAGTGGTTCCAATTCCTTCTTGTCCATTGCACTCGTCATTCATAGCTTTGCAACCCCCAAGGTTCACATGGTGTTCCTTGTTTCTATTTTTCTACCGCAGTGCTCTCAATTGTGTTTCAACTCCGTTGTGTTCTTTCTTTCAACTTTTCAACATCTCAAGGTTCTTTGGTTTCACTCTTTTGTCGAAGAAGCAACTTAGTTTTACCTCTTCTCTTCCTCTTCCGTTTCTCTCCGGTGCCATCCTAGATCTCGGGACGAGATCCTCTTGTAGTGGTGGAGTGTTGTAACGCCCCAAGACCGGAGCTTCAGATGCCTTCCAGGGTTTCCGAGATTCGTTGTGTGATTTTGTTTTGTTCGTGCATTCATCTTTGCATCATGTGCATTGCATCATGTCATCTCTTGCATTGCATCGTTTCATCATGCCATCATGCCATTTAATTTTTAAAACTCAACTAAATAAATTGCATAGATCTTTTGATCTATTTAAATCGAGGGATATTCACATGGTGATTTCTCTTTATAACATACCCTCCTGATATTTAGGGAGATATTATAAATTATTCCATTTTTTTGGAATCACCAAAACACACTTGCAAAATAATTTTGTTCCTTTTCTACTTCAAGTTTGGTCTCCAACCTTGCCAATAATTATTTCATCATTTTCCGGAGCTCCACCAAAAATCCGAACATTTTTGGACCTTCCTTTTACCAAGTCCTAGTTCAAACCCATTTGAATTAAATTCAAATGAGTTTGAATTTAAATCTTTCAATCATGCCTCTTTCTATTTTCTTGGAACGAGCATATTTTTGCGAGTCCGGGAAAATAATCCCCTTGCCCAAAATTCTATTTCTACCTTCCTTTCTTGTCCTTTTCTTCCTTGATTTATTTTCTATTTTCAGAAAATAAAAGAGAGGGAGAAGAAGCCCTACAGCCAGGCCAGCCTTCCTAACCTTCTAAATCCCAGCCGGCCGGCCTCTAAGGCCCAGCCCACCTAACCCTCCTAACCTAGCCCGACCCCCTCCTCCGCATCTCTCTCCCTCTCGTTCCCTGCCCGCCGCCACACCCGCATGCAGCGCCCCACCTCCTGCGCCCGATCCCATCTCCCTCCTCTCGATCCCTCCTCCTCATCCCATCGCTCCAGCCCCCACACATCTCTCCCGCGCCTCATGCCCAAGTCCCTCTTCCTCTCCTCGCCGCGCAGCCCTCGTCCCCGCCTCCTCGCCGGCCGGCTGCAGCTCGCCGCGCCCTGCTTCTCCTCTCCTCCGGCGCCGCCGCAGCCAGAGCCCCGGGCCGTCCTCGTCGCCTTGCTCCTCCGCGACGCCCCTGCCGGCCCCGCGCCCGACCTCCTCCTCCGCCGGCCTCCATGGTTCGCCCGCACCCTGCGGCCTCCTCCCCCGCCTCGGTTTCGGTCCTCCCCGCGCCTAGTCCCTCTGCTGCCCCCTGCTTCGTGCCTTCTGTCGTCGTCCCCATCGACCCGAGCGCGCCCCATACGTGGCCTCAGCCTCGAGCTGTTGTCACGATGCCTACCCGAACAGGAGCAATTTTGGATCGCCAAGTCCCCTTCAGATTCATCAGGACCTTCATGTACAACTACACCCGATGATGCGACAAGTACCCCGACAATGTGTACATCTACACCGCCAAGACCGGACCGACAAGTACCCCAACGTCACGTGTACCACTACCGTCGACATGAACATCTACGAAAACGTGTACAACTACCGTCGCCACGTGAACAATGACTTCCACTACGCCGTGTACGACTACTTCCCACGACGACCATTGCGAGAACGTCTACTTCCTCTACACCGCTCCGAAACGCACGCTTCCAAGGTATAACCCGAGATGACCGACCGTGAACGAATGTTTGAGTGTTGTATGAGATGCACGATATGTTTGCACCGTGTCCGAATTGTCACTCGTTTCCATGCCACTAACCCGTGGGAACCCGGAATCCGGGATCACCCCACCATCTTGCATGTTGCGCTCATCCGCACGCTTCCTTTTGCATAGGTATCTCCATGAGCTACCGGAACCGATATGTTGCCGTGGCATCATTTTCGGATATGTTGCCGTGGCACCATTTTTCGTTTCGCCGCCGTGGCACCCTTTTTCCTTCCGCCATGGTGACAAATGCCTCATAACATGCTCTTGTCAACATTTTCATAAAATTGCATAAAACTTGTATATGTCATCCGCATCATGATAACAACATTTAAAATGCTTAAAATTGTGTTTGCATTAAACTACTATATGACATGTGGGGATTATCGGAATTGTTGTTTGTTGTTTTCGGCCTCACTTAAACTTGCCTAAATAGGTCGTTTGCTCATGCTTCACCTCTTGCCATGTTAATCAACATTTAATATTGTTGGGTACCTAAACGAGAGCGAACTAAATAATTGTTGTGGTGTTTCGTCAATATGCAACTCGTTGCATATTGAGCTCCACTTAACTTGTAGTGTTGTTTGTGCATATTGCCATGCCATGCCTCGTTAAACCGGACATGCATCATATTTGGTTGTGCATCATGCCATGATTATGTGATGGTTGTTTACCATGTTGTTTGCTTCTTTCCGGTTTGCTTCTCTCGTTAGCTTCTGTTTCGTTCTGGAGTTGTGAGGATTCGTTCGACTACGTCCGTTTGTCTTCTTCATGACTTGTTCTTCTTCCTTGCGGGATTTCAGGCACCATTACCCTTGATATCACTTCTATCTTTGCTTGCTAGCTGCTCCATTCTATCGCTATGTTGTGCTACCTATCACTTGTTTACCATGCCTCCCAAGTTGCCATGTCAGCCTCTAACCTTTTCACCCTACCTAGCAAACCATTGCTTGGCTATGTTACCGCTTTGCTCAGCCCCTCTTATAGCGTTGTTAGTTGCAGGTGAAGTTGAAGATTGCTCCATGATGGACAGGATTATGTTGGGATATCACAATATCTCTTATTTAATTAATGCATCTATATACTTGGTAAAGGGTGGAAGACTCGGCCTTATGCCTGGTGTTTTGTTCCACTCTTGCCGCCCTAGTTTCCGTCATACCGGTGTTATGTTCCCGAATTTTGCGTTCCTTATGCGGTTGGGTGATTTATGGGACCCCCTTGACAGTTCGCTTTGAATAAAACTCCTCCAGCAAGGCCCAACCTTGGTTTTACCATTTGCCACCTAAGCCTTTTTCCCTTGGGTTCTGCAGACTCAAGCGTCATCTTTATTTTAACCCCCCCCCGGGCCGGTGCTCCTTCGAATGTTGGTCCGAAATGGGCAGACTGCGGGGCCACCTCGGGGCAACTCAAGGGCTGGTTTTACTCGTAGGCTGACCTATCCGGTGTGCCCTGAGAACGAGATACGTGCGACTCCTATCGGGATTTGTCGGCACATCGGGCGGCTTTGCTGGTCTTGTTTTACCATTTCGAAATGTCTTGTAAACCGGGATTCCGAGTCTGATCGGGTCTTCCTGGGAGAAGGTCTATTCCTTCGTTGATCGCGAGAGCTTGTCATGGGCTAAGTTGGGACACCCCTGCAGGGTATAATCTTTCGAAAGCCGTTCCTGCGGTTATAGGCAGATGGGAATTTGTTAATGTCCGGTTGTAGATAACTTGACACCAGATCCGAATTAAAACGCATCAACCGTGTGTGTAGCCATGATGGTCTCTTTTCGGCGGAGTCCGGGAAGTGAACACGGTTTTGGGTTATGTTTGATGTAAGTAGGAGTTCAGGATCACTTCTTGATCATTGCTAGCTTCACGACCGTTCCATTTGCTCTCTTCTTGCTCTTATTTGCGTATGTCAGCCACCATATATGCTTAGTCGCTGCTGCAACCTCACCACTTTACCCCTTCCTTTCCCATAAGCTTAAATAGTCTTGATCTCGCGGGTTTTGAGATTGCTGAGTCCTCGTGACTCACCAGATACTATCACAACAGTTGCAGGTGCCGATGATACCAGTGCAGATGATGCAACCGAGCTCAGATGGGAGCTCAACGAAGATCTTAGTTGTTTCTATGTTTTGTTTCTTGTTGATCAGTAGTGGAGCCCAGTTGGGACGATCGGGGATCTAGCAGTTGGGTTATCTTCTTTTCTTTTGGCTTCGTCCGTAGTCGGACTATGTGTGTACTCTGAATGATGTATGATTTATTATATGTTCATTGTGTGAAGTGGCGATTGTAAGCCAACTCTTTATCCCATTCTTATTCATTACATGGGATTGTGTGAAGATGACCCTTCTTGCGACAAAACCACCATGCGGTTATGCCTCTAAGTCATGCTTCGACACGTGGGAGATATAGCCGCATCGTGGGTGTTACAGCAAATCCCGATACCCACACTATCAAAAGATAGCATACGCAGTCTTCATGGCATCCCGGAAGCTATGACACTACTTCCAAGAGTGTTCGATCACGGTGGCCTCCGAAGTACCACTCAACGACATAATAAACAACCACGATGCTACAGGCTGGATTGCTAAATGGGCCATCGAGCTCCTTCCGTTCGACATAACATACAAACCACGGCGGGCCATTAAGTCACAAGTACTGGCTGACTTTGTCGCCGAATGGACAGAAGACGAAGTCCTTAAAGAGTACGGCGCGTACTCCAACTGGATCATGCACTTCAACGGCTCTAAAATGCTGCCGGATTGGGAGCAGTTGTAGTCCTGACGTTTCCCACCGGAGACATGGTCCAATACATACTCCAAATATTATACACAGACTCCAACAACACAGCCGAATATGAGGCTCTGTTGCATGGTCTTCGGATGGCAGTCTCTATGTGAATTCAATGCCTGGAGGTGCGCGGGGATACAAACCTAGCAATATCACAAATAAACGGAGACTTTGATGCCAAGGATCCGAAAATGGTGGCCTATCATAATGCCGTCCTCAAAATGTCAGCTCGGTTCGAGGGGCTCGAATTCCACCATGTGGTTCGAGAAAACAACCAAGCGGTGGATATTCTCGCCCGCATCAGCGCTAAAGGCGACCCTGTCCCACCTAACATATTCCTAGAAAGGTTGTTCAAGCCATCCGTGGTATGGGAAGGGGAGACCAGCAACACTAGCACAGACCCGAATACACCCCCAGACTCCGAACCATCAGACGTAATCGGAGGCTCGGCCACCGAAATAACACCTTCGGCCCACGAAATCATGGCTTTAATTGCCCCGTGGACCGAGCCTTTCTTAGCCTACCCAAACAGGCAGGAGCTCCGCGAGGACCAAAATGAAGCATGTTGCATCGTGCGGCGTTCCAAAGCCTACAAGGTCCACGAGGGGGAACTCTATAAGAAAAGCGTGACCGGAGTGCTCCAACGATGCATCTCCGAAGAGGAAGGGCGGCAGCTCTTGGCTGAAATCCATGCCAGACTCGGCGGACGCCACGCTGTGGCTCGGGCACTTATCAGCAAGGCATTCCGCACAGGCTTTTATTGGCCTACAGCCCGAGCAGACGCACAAGACCTTGTTCAACACTGCGTCAGTTGCCAGCTCTTTGCCAATCAAAGCCACATGCCCCCTACTGCTCTCCAAACAATCCCCATCACTTGGCCCTTCGCAGTCTGGGGGCTAGATATGGTCGGACCCCTTAAAGGGGGAAGCCATAAGAAAAAAATACTTGTTGGTCATGGTGGACAAGTTCACCAAATGGATAGAAGCCAAACCAGTCAAAACAGCTGAATCCGGACCTGTGATAGACTTCATATCCAGGGTCGTACACCGATATGGCATCCCCCACAACATCATCACTGACAATGGCTCAAACATCACAGCCGATGAAGTGAAAACCTGGTGCGGCAACATGGGCATTAAGCTCGATTACGCCTCCGTCTACCATTCCCAAACAAATGGCCAGGTCGAACGTGCAAACGGTCTCATCATGAGCGGCATCAAACCCAGACTAGTGCATTCCTTGACAGAATCGGACGCGCACTGGGTCGAGGAGCTCGACTCTGTACTCTGGGGGCTGCGGACCACGCCAAATCGCACCACAGGATACACACCATTCTTTATGGTATACGGCGCAAAAGCAGTATTACCTGCGATATAATACATGATTCACCTCGCGTACACATGTACGAAGAGAAGGAAGCCGAGCTAGACCGGCAGGACAACTTAGATGCCCTGGAGGAGGAGCGCGACGTCGCAAAGGCCCGTTCCGCATTCTATCAGCAACAGGCTTGATGGTACCAAAGCAGAGAAGTGCGGGCCAAAACTTATAATATTGGCGAACTCGTTCTACGCCTACCGGAGAAGCAGAAGGACAAGCTCAAACCTAAGTGGGAAGGTCCCTTTGTTATTGACAAAGTTCTCACCGGAGGAGCGTACCGCCTACGTAATGCATCCGATAACAGACTCGAGCCAAACCCATGGAACGTGGCCAGACTCCGAAGATTCTACGCCTAACACCGAACTCAGTGTTCGTCCCCTTACCACTCCTTTTTCATTATGTTCCTCCCCTTTTTCCTTTCTCGTTCTTTTTCATTCTTCACACAAATTACTCAATATAGTGCGGATGCTCGGATCACTCCGATCGCACTATGTGTGTAAGTCATACCTGGGGGCTTCCTATACGGAAGCTAAATATAGTTGCTTTCATGGCTTCTTGCCTATCACATATGCGTTCTTTTTCCATATGTGCCTTTTCTTCACCATTATATGCATCGATATGACTTAAGATGTGGCCATGCTGGGTTGCCTGGCTCTTGTATTTATGCCCTACGTTCCTGTTAATTCGGCTAGGGCATAAGGGGAGCACCTCTACGATTGTTACTGCCGGTTGAGCCGGATGTGTACCTTAGACTGGGTGAAGCCGAAAGCTAGTGTTCTTAAGGGTATATTCAGTCGGTGGACAAAAGATGTTCTTTTTCGTTTATTACAATGTGAACCCCTAGATGTTTCTATCCCGTGTCTCTGTTCGCAGTCCAGACATGCACATTGATGCATGCGCACCCAGGAAAAGGAACCCCTAACGGAACTATTCTCCCTGGAAGATGTTTCTTACTATCCATGTAATATAACATAACTAGTTGGGTACTTGTCTGTTCAAGCACTTATGACCCCTACGCCTGGTTTCCATGCATACCCCAGTTTTGTATAACTGAGCGGGTATTCGGATACACCCCGGACTGTCGGATCCGGGGGCTGAAGCGAAAAGGTCCGCCATGACAAATGATTTTAATCCGGCTAGGGACTACATATGTCCATTGAATTACATAGTCACTTGGACTGACTATATTCTTCCTTTATACCATCCAACAGGCTATCTAGCTTACAATCCTGTTGAGAATACTTTGCGGCTAACGCTACCTGGTCATACACCAGACTCACGGGAATTTCTTGCCCATCTGGCCCCGCCGGTCTGAGTTCGGCCATATGGTTCGGGTCCAGCTTGGTTTAGCGCGTATTCACCATAGCCCAGGCTTCTCTTGCACCTTGCCGGCAGGCTGACATCTTCCACAATCGGAAGCGCCGCTGTGCTCCTTGGAGCATATCCACGAGCTCCCCCATGCCTTTCGGCAGGGAAGTGGATGGCCACAAGGCCTGGGTAATACCCTGCATCACCTACTGAGCTCCCTCGTGCAGTTGTGAGAGGTCCTGCAATAGATCACCTGCGTACGCGGGCATCTCCTCTTCAGGACGGCCCGTCAGCATACCTACAGATATAAACTCTTTCAATATGCTTCCTCGCCGAGCTGTCCTACAGTTCGTCTAGGCACTTACCATAAATGCCGCGACAGAGCCTTCTGTTCTCCTTCATGGAGTCCGCCAGCTGAGCGCGAACATCTCCTAATTCGACGCCCAGCCGGACATTGGCATATTTAAGATTGTTCTTCTCATGCCTAACTTGCATAAGAATACGCTCGCCGACTTTTAGCTGCCTTTGGAGATGTGACTCGTCACCTCCTACGACCTCCGGATTCACTCCGGGATTGTCTGCAGAATTTTCTGTTAGACTTATCATACAAGCCACTTACTAACTGGTACAATTCTAAATAATTGAGACAAATGTTACCAAATGAGGCCTTCTGGGATTCCTCTAGCTTGGCAACCGTGGCCCTTAGCTGGGTCTTGCACTCCTCCAGCTCTCGAGACAATTGTTCATTCTTATCTACAAGGACCTGTGCATAAATTGATCCTTAAAACAGTTGTTCCAACCGTTTCAAGTCTCAGGGGCTACTACTATACATGCCTGTCAAATTTTCTTACCCATATGTATTTGGCATACTGATCGCACGGGCAAGCCCGCCTTGAGCAGCTCTGATATATGTGTCTCCCAAATTGAAGGCATTAAATGCCTCTTCGGAAAAGATGTTGTTGCAAAGTACAGCCCGTCGACGCTGGTGATTCCTAGCACTCTCTACTTCGAAATTCGTGGCGGAGAGCATATCCGCATCATCTGTCGGAGGACAATTCGGCATCGGCCCCGTGTCCGCTTCCTCCCTCGAAGTCGGTTCTAGAATCCGGCTGGTGGAGGCGTGATTGGCAGGATCTCCGGATATAGTCTGTCTACTCCTCTTTCTGCCAGGACACAAAGGACGCTGTCACATTTCAAACACAATAATCACAGAGCAGGTTTTTACCATACCTCTGTAGCGGCGTTTCGGCCCTAACCGCCTTCCTCTTAAAAATGCGCGATTCGGACGCCCTTTGCCGATGAGCCCCTAGGGGCTCGGCGCCGCGTTCCAATTGTCGTCTCTACAAAAATACAATATTCCAGGCATTAGGCATGACATCAGAAAGGATCCTCTTCAGAGGATAGGGTTTTTAGCCTTGCTTACATGCGATGCAGGTAGAAGTCCGGGATAGTCGGCAATAATAGCCACTGAGGCACCATCGCAGCTCGCCTGATAAAATGTCCCATTGATGAGCTCCACAATAATATCCGGGTCTTCTTCGAGTCCTGGATCGCAGGCCCTTCCGGGGTCCTCTGGCTGCGGGGAGGGGTTGGAGAATCCTGGTACGACCCTCCTCAGTTCCTGCTCGAAAATATCGAGGTAACTATTCTTGACGAATGACGCCAGAATGAATGA
>NC_041393.1:351602365-351614059 GCF_002162155.2 Triticum dicoccoides
CGACTTACCCAACTTGGGGGGTTGTACATAGAAAATCCATCCCGCGGTTTAATATGAAGGAATTCTTCTTCTTCTCCATTATACAAATCGGACAATATTCTCGCCAGAGCAGTGGTGGAGTCCGGACCCTTACGACCATAGCGGGTGGCATCATCTTCCCCGTTGTAGTGCCACATGGGCATCCCCCGATACTGAAGCGGTTGCACTCCCCGCATTATCCATATTGCCATAACCTCGACTATTGTCAGCCCTGATTTGGCCTATAACTTTACCCTGTTCATCAGGAAGTATACTTTTGTGGTATCCTCCTCCCGGGGGCCCCGAGGGCGCCAACTTTGGCATGCCTTCGGTGATAGAGGCTAAGGTGTCCCGTCTTTCGATGAGATGATGGATATCGCTTTGGTGGAAGTCGACTTTGACGATCCGACTACGAACGTGCGAGGACGTCACGCCTTAGCAATCGCTAAACCAACTCCGAGAGGTTATTGACCACGCCAGAGCACGATCAACCTGACCACGAGGGTCTGTTTCCTGCGAGCAAACGAAGAACAAGCAAGAAACTAAGATTGCAATATGGATATTGCGAATATAAGATGAAAGCTTTATTGATCAAGGTGGGGTTCTGTGACGCCTTTGTCTGGTCGTTGAACACAAACGAAGTACGCGAAGTTGCAGCTATGGTGAACTTTTAATCTAAACAAAACCCAAAGTCTAAACGATGCCCTAAGGGCTGTATATATGGAGGAAGAGGGGGGGGGGAATTTCGTGGCCCTTGGTGGAGGGGTCCGAAATCAACCCTATCTCTTGTTTCCCCACACATACGGACTCTAAAAATAGCCTATACTTATGTATTTCGAAATTACATGGGCCTGGCCCAATAATAAGGTGACGCAGCACCTAAAATAGCCTCGGGACGAAATTTATGAAGTGGCATCTTGTATATTTCGTCCAAGGCTTCATGCACCCATTATGGTGGCTTCAAAGTCCTGAAATCATCACTTGTAACTCCGTTCTTGTTCCCCTTGCGCATGCCATCATCTCCATGCTTGTTCTTGCTCCAATGTTCATCCTTCTCCAAGCTAGGCCCTTCATTTGTAAGCAAAACAAATGTATCCAATTTAGGCAGCATCATATTCTCATGAACATTAGAATCATTACCAAGAAACGAAAGTACCTGGTAATTTAGTTGGCGTGCACGAGCTCTAGTAATTGGTCCAGTATGTATAGCAGCAGGGGCTGTGGGTGTAACAGTTGTATTGATGTCCTCATCAGTGTTCCTATTGAGCCAGGACAAACTTCTGTTGCCGCTGCTACTGCTGTTGGTGCTTCTTTGGCTCCTGCTACTGCTCCTGCTGGTACCCAGGAGGATGATGAGTATGCGGGTGATTATGAGGATGAGGTTGATCAAAATCAGATCTACGAGCAGCCACCAGCACCACCACCAGCAGGTCGACCTCAGGTATATATTCGTCATGGTAGGCCAGCACCACCACCTCAGGTACGCGATGATGTCCATATTCCTAAACTGAAATTGAATATTCCACCATTTGAGGGTAGATATGTTCCTGATATATATCTTACTTGGGAGTTAGAAACTGAACAACGATTTACATGTTTACAATATCCTGAGGAGAGACGAGTTGCTGCTGCTGTTTGTGCTTTCACTAGTTTTGCATGTGTATGGTGGTCTGAACATTGTAGATTATATCCTATTCCAACTACTTGGGCTGCTTTGAAAACTGCTATGCGTACGCGTTGGGTTCCACCATATTATCAACGTGAATTGCTTCAAAAATTGCAGCGTTTAAGACAAGGGAAAAATTCTGTAGAAGAATATTATCAGGAATTACAAACTGGCATGATTAGATGTGGTATTGTTGAGGAGAATGAAGCTATGCTTGCACGTTTTCTAGGTGGATTAAATAGAGAGATTCAGACCATTCTAGACTGATGAGGACATCAATACAATTGTTACACCCACAGCCCCTGCTGCTATACATACTGGACCAATTACTAGAGCTCGTGCACGCCAACTAAATTACCAGGTACTTTCGTTTCATGGTAATGATTCTAATGTTCATGAGAATATGATGCTGCCTAAATTGGATACATTTGTTTTGCTTACAAATGAAGGGCCTAGCTTGGAGAAGGATGAACATTGGAGCAAGAACAAGCATGGAGATGATGGCATGCGCAAGGGAAACAAGAACGGAGTTACAAGTGATGATTTCAGGACTTTGAAGCCACCATAATGGGTGCATGAAGCCTTGGACGAAATATACAAGATGCCACTTCATAAATTTCGTCCCGAGGCTATTTTAGGTGCTGCGTCACCTTATTATTGGGCCAGGCCCATGTAATTTCGAAATACATAAGTATAGGCTATTTTTAGAGTCCGTATGTGTGGGGAAACAAGAGATAGGGTTGATTTCGGACCCCTCCACCAAGGGCCACAAAATCCCCCCCCCCCCTCTTCCTCCATATATACAGCCCTTAGGGCATCGTTTAGACTTTGGGTTTTGTTTAGATTAAAAGTTCGCCATAGCTGCAACTTCGCGTACTTCGTTTGTGTTCAACGACCAGACAAAGGCGTCACAGAACCCCACCTTGATCAATAAAGCTTTCATCTTATATTCGCAGTATCCAGATTGCAATCTTAGTTTCTTGCTTGTTCTTCGTTTGCTCGCAGGAAACAGACCCTCGTGGTCAGGTTGATCGTGCTCCGGCGTGGTCAATAACCTCTCGGAGTTGGTTTAGCGATTGCTAAGGCGCGACGTCCTCGCACGTTCGTAGTCGGATCGTCAAAGTCGACTTCCACCAAAGCGATATCCATCATCTCATCGAAAGACGGGACACCTTTGCCTCTATCAAGTGGTATCAGATTTCCAGGTTGCTCGGTGAGATTTTACAGTTTTTTTTAGTAGTTTAGATCGAGTCTGCTCTTCATACCTATAGTCCACGAAAAAGCCACAAAAAAAATTAGGGTTAGTTCATCATATCCGAACCAATCTGAGCCTTTGCATAATCTTTTTAGGGTTTTGCTTTGTTGAATTTGCGGTTGCATCGTCGTGTCTAGTTGCTGGTCTTAGAGTCTAGTCTTTTAGAGTTTCGAGTTCTGGTCATAAGTTGTCACGCCGCCGCCGCACCATCATCATCGCCCCTGCCATCTACCACCACCGCACCGAATCCGTATCCATATACCACCACCAATCCGTGTCCATATACCACCACCGATCCATATCCATATACTACCACCGCTACCACCACCGCTGCCATATACCACCACCATATATCCACCACCAATCCGAGTTCTTTGCTTATTAGGTTTGTTTTCGGGATCCATCTAGATTCCGATTCGTGTTTCCTTGCCGGAGTAGGTTTCGGAAAAAAAAATTTGTTTGCTATGCTTTTGTGTGCAAAGAGGCATTATTTTCATTCGAGGACGTGCCTTCCTCTTTGCCTCCTACTGTCACTAACATTTTGCAGGAGTTCGCTGACGTCTTTCCACAAGACGTGCCACCGGGATTACCGCCTATTCGAGGGATTGAGCATCAGATTGACTTAATTCCCGGTGCTTCACTGCCAAACCGTGCACCATACCGTACCAATCCAGAGGAGACGAAGGAGATTATGCGTCAAGTACAAGAGCTTCTCGACAAAGGTTATATACGCGAATCCCTTAGTCCTTGTGCTGTTCCTATTATTCTAGTGCCGAAAAAGGATGGTACATCACGTATGTGTGTTGATTGTAGAGGCATTAATAATATTACTATTCGTTATCGTCATCCTATTCCTAGGCTAGATGATATGCTTGATGAATTGAGTGGCTCTACAATATTCTCCAAAGTTGATTTGCGTCGTGGCTACCATCAAATTCGTATGAAATTGGGAGATGAATGGAAAACAGCATTTAAAACTAAGTTTGGATTATATGAGTGGTTAGTCATGCCTTTTGGGTTAACTAATGCACCTAGTACTTTCATGAGATTAATGAACGAAGTTTTACGTGCTTTCATTGGACGATTTGTGGTAGTTTACTTTGATGACATATTGATTTATAGCAGATCTTTGGAAGAACATTTGGAACATTTACGTGCTGTTTTTATTGCTCTACGTGATGTGATAGAGGCAAAGGTGTCCCGTCTTTCGATGAGATGGTGGATTTCGCTTTGGTGGAAGTCGACTTTGACGATCCGACTACGAACGTGCGAGGACGTCGCGCCTTAGCAATCGCTAAACCAACTCCGAGAGGTTATTGACCACGCCGGAGCACGATCAACCTGACCACGAGGGTCTGTTTCCTGCGAGCAAACGAAGAACAAGCAAGAAACTAAGATTGCAATCTGGATACTGCGAATATAAGATGAAAGCTTTATTGATCAAGGTGGGGTTCTGTGACGCCTTTGTCTGGTCGTTGAACACAAACGAAGTACGCGAAGTTGCAGCTATGGCGAACTTTTAATCTAAACAAAACCCAAAGTCTAAACGATGCCCTAAGGGCTGTATATATGGAGGAAGAGGGGGGGGGGGGATTTTGTGGCCCTTGGTGGAGGGGTCCGAAATCAACCCTATCTCTTGTTTCCCCACACATACGGACTCTAAAAATAGCCTATACTTATGTATTTCGAAATTACATGGGCCTGGCCCAATAATAAGGTGACGCAGCACCTAAAATAGCCTCGGGACGAAATTTATGAAGTGGCATCTTGTATATTTCGTCCAAGGCTTCATGCACCCATTATGGTGGCTTCAAAGTCCTGAAATCATCACTTGTAACTCCGTTCTTGTTTCCCTTGCGCATGCCATCATCTCCATGCTTGTTCTTGCTCCAATGTTCATCCTTCTCCAAGCTAGGCCCTTCATTTGTAAGCAAAACAAATGTATCCAATTTAGGCAGCATCATATTCTCATGAACATTAGAATCATTACCAAGAAACGAAAGTACCTGGTAATTTAGTTGGCGTGCACGAGCTCTAGTAATTGGTCCAGTATGTATAGCAGCAGGGGTTGTGGGTGTAACAATTGTATTGATGTCCTCATCAGATTGAGTCGTGACTTAGCTTTTTGACATGTAGTGCATCGAGCAATAAAACGCTCAACATCCCGTCTCATCTTTGGCCAAAAGAAATGTGTAGCAAGTACGTCCTCCGTCTTCTTCACGCCAAAATGTCCCATTAATCCTCCTCCATGCGCTTCCTGCAACAACAAAAGACGAACGGAGCTAGCTGGAATGCATAGCTTGTTAGCACAAAACACAAATCCATCGTTAACGACAAACTTGTTCCACATTCTTCCTTCTTTACAATTCTGCATTACATCTTTAAAATCAGCATCATGCACATATTGATCTTTGATGGTCTCCAAACCAAATATTTTGAAGTCAAGTTGTGAAAGCATAGTATAGCGACGAGACAATGCATCAGCAATAACATTTTCTTTTCCCTTCTTGTGTTTAATGACATAAGGGAAAGTCTCAATGAATTCAACCCATTTAGCATGTCTACGATTCAGTTTAGCTTGACTTTTAATATGTTTCAAAGATTCATGATCAGAATGTATAACAAATTCTTTGGGCCATAAATAATGTTGCCATGTTTCTAAAGTCCGAACAAGAGCATATAATTCTTTATCATAAGTAGAATAATTCAGTCTAGGCCCACTCAATTTTTCAGAAAAGTATGCAACAGGTTTGCCATCTTGTAATAACACACCTCCTAATCCAATTCCACTAGCATCACATTCAAGCTCAAAAGTCTTATTAAAATCAGGAAGTTGGAGTAAAGGAGCATGTGTCAACTTATCTTTCAATACCGTGAAGGCTTCTTCCTGTGCGGTACCCCAAAGAAAAGGCACATCTTTCTTTGTAAGCTCATTGAGAGGTGCAGCAATGGTGCTGAAATCTCTCACAAAACGCCTATAGAATCCAGCGAGGCCAAGAAAACTCCTCACTTGTGTGACCGTTTTGGGCTGCGGCCAACTCTCAATAGCTTCAATCTTGGCTTTATCAACTTCAATTCCCTGTGGAGTAACAACATAGCCAAGAAAAGATACTCGGTCGGTGCAAAAGGTGCACTTCCCGAGGTTACCAAACAAACGTGCATCACGTAGAGCAATAAAAACAGCACGTAAATGTTCCAAATGTTCCTCCAAAGATCTGCTATAAATCAATATGTCATCAAAGTAAACTACCACAAATCGTCCAATGAAAGCACGTAAAACTTCGTTCATTAATCTCATGAAAGTACTAGGTGCATTAGTTAACCCAAAAGGCATGAATAACCACTCATATAATCCAAACTTAGTTTTAAATGTTGTTTTCCATTCATCTCCCAATTTCATACGAATTTGATGGTAGCCACTACGCAAATCAACTTTGGAGAATATTGTAGAGCCACTCAATTCATCAAGCATATCATCTAGCCTAGGAATACGATGACGATAACGAATAGTAATATTATTAATGCCTCTACAATCAACACACATACGTGATGTACCATCCTTTTTCGGCACTAGAATAATAGGAACAGCACAAGGACTAAGGGATTCGCGTATATAACCTTTGTCGAGAAGCTCTTGTACTTGACGCATAATCTCCTTCGTCTCCTCTCGATTGGTACGGTATGGTGCACGGTTTGGCAGTGAATCACCGGGAATTAAGTCAATCTGATGCTCAATCCCTCGAATAGGCGGTAATCCCGGTGGCACGTCTTGTGGAAAAACGTCAGCGAACTCCTGCAAAATCTTAGTGACAGCAGGAGGCAAAGAGGAAGGCACGTCCTCGAATGAAAATAATGCCTCTTTGCACACAAAAGCATAGCAAACAGATTTGCTGAAATCTAGCTCATCAATATCAGATTTGGTGGCAAAGAAACATGCACTTTTCAGTTTAATTTCAGAAGCAACACTAGATGGTTTATTATTAGGCTTCATTTGTTGCTCAAATTCTTTTGCCACAATCTGATTTTCACTCTTATTCTTCTCTTGTTGTGCTTTATTAGCTCTATTAATATCATCTTTCAAAATGGAATCAGGAGTCATAGGAAGCAAAGTAATATTTTTATCCTTATGAACAAGAGTATAGTGATTGTTTCTACCATGGTGTACAGAATTTTTATCAAATTGCCATGGTCTACCAAGTAATAAGGAACATGCTTGCATAGGTACCACATCACAATCAACATAATCAGCATATGTAGAGATACTAAAATGCACACGAACAGTACGTGTTACCTTAACCTTGCCGCTGTTGTTGAACCATTGGATGTAGTAAGGATGTGGATGTGGTCTTGTGGTGACAGAAAGCTTCTCCACCATCTCCATGCTAGCCAAGTTGTTGCAGCTCCCTCCATCTATTATGACGCGCACAGAACGTTCCTTCACAACTCCTTTGGTATGGAACAAATTGTGCCTCTGATTTTGCTCAGCTTGTGTGACCTGCACACTCAAAACACGTTGAGCAACTAAACATTCATACCTGTCAGCGTCTTCAGGAGCCATGTATTGCGTCTCATGATCAGAATCATCTCCACCATGTTCTTCACGTGTAATAAGAGCCAATGTCTCCTCATCATAGTCACTAGCGGACTCATATCCACCATCCGCGGTAGCAATCATCACACGCGGAGATTTGCATTCTCTCGCATAATGACCTCCTCCCTTACAATGACGACAAATAATATCACTTGTGTGCCCTGTTGATGCCATGGAAGAAGAAGAACGCTGTGCAGGTCCCGCAGGTGCGCTCTTGGCAGATAATGGTGGTTGTGCCTGTTTTCTTGTATCACGGCTGGAGGTGGCACCGGATGGAGGTGCTGGTGCAGTTGAAGTAGACGATGCACGTGGTGTCCATGATGAAGGTCGGCCTGCAGAAAAGTTAGTTCGCCCCAATGCTTGTCGATCCTGCACTTCACGTTCAGCTTTACAAGCAAGATGGAATAAACGAGTGATATTAGTATACTCCTTATAGTCTAAAATGGTCTGAATCTCTCTATTTAATCCACCCAGAAAACGTGCAAGCATAGCTTCATTCTCCTCAACAATACCACATCTAATCATGCTAGTTTGTAATTCCGATAATATTCTTCTACAGAATTTTTTCCTTGTCTTAAGCGCTGTAATTTTTGAAGCAATTCACGTTGATAATATGGTGGAACCCAACGCGTACGCATAGCAGTTTTCAAAGCGGCCCAAGTAGTTGGAATAGGATACAATCTACAATGTTCAGACCACCATACACATGCAAAACTAGTGAAAGCACAAACAGCAGCAGCAACTCGTCTCTCCTCAGGATATTGTAAACATGTAAATCGTTGTTCAGTTTCTAACTCCCAAGTAAGATATATATCAGGAACATATCTACCCTCAAATGGTGGAATATTCAATTTCAGTTTAGGAATATGGACATCATCTCGTACCTGAGGTAGTGGTGCAGGCCTACCATTACGAATATATACCTGAGGTCGACCTGCTGGTGGTGGTACAGGTGGCTGCACGTAGTGTTGATTTTGATCAACCTCATCCTCATAATCTCCCACATAATCATCCTCCTCCGCATCAGCAGCAGGAGCCACAGAAGTATCAACAGCAGCACCAACAGTTTGGCCAAATGCAAGAGGAACACGACTTGCTCGGCGGAGGTCTGCTTCGCGACGTGGAGGTAGTTGTTGTTGTTGCTGTTGGAGAGGTGCGTTAGCTGCAGCGGGTGGTGGTGGTGGAAGACGCGCGAGCAATTCATTAAACTTGTTATCGAGCTTTGTTTCGAACGTCTTCTCAAAGCCAGTGATCTTCTCCATGGCCTCTTCAAAATTGTTCAGCACATCTTGCACCTGTTCAGTCATCATTTGCTGAAACTTATCATGAAGCTCCTTGTTCGATAAATTCTCCCAGTCAATCTCGTCGGCTTGTGATCCTGGCATGGTTAGCAGCAATAGAAACACACAAGAATATGATCCTACAGACTACGAACAAGTGGTGGTGGTGGGTGTCACAAATCCGTCAAGCAAATCTCAAATTCTTACCAGTTCTTACCCAGCAGCAGGCGGTGATCGGCAACCGTTGTAGTCAAAAACTCTCAAAGCTTGGATAGAGCGATTACCAGGGAGAGTCAAACGCACGACGTAGATGTATGTGGAGCTGGGAAGGCTTATAATATGGTAGCAAAAAGGGTCAGCAATAATCAATTCAGAGATGCAAAGTTGAATAAACGCTCAACGACGGTACTGTGCTGGTCCTAGTGATGAGGACATCAATACAATTGTTACACCCACAGCCCCTACTGCTATACATACTGGACCAATTACTAGAGCTCGTGCACGCCAACTAAATTACCAGGTACTTTCGTTTCTTGGTAATGATTCTAATGTTCATGAGAATATGATGCTGCCTAAATTGGATACATTTGTTTTGCTTACAAATGAAGGGCCTAGCTTGGAGAAGGATGAACATTGGAGCAAGAACAAGCATGGAGATGATGGCATGCGCAAGGGGAACAAGAACGGAGTTACAAGTGATGATTTCAGGACTTTGAAGCCACCATAATGGGTGCATGAAGCCTTGGACGAAATATACAAGATGCCACTTCATAAATTTCGTCCCGAGGCTATTTTAGGTGCTGCGTCACCTTATTATTGGGCCAGGCCCATGTAATTTCGAAATACATAAGTATAGGATATTTTTAGAGTCCGTATGTGTGGGGAAACAAGAGATAGGGTTGATTTCGGACCCCTCCACCAAGGGCCACGAAATTCCCCCCCTCTTCCTCCATATATACAGCCCTTAGGGCATCGTTTAGACTTTGGGTTTTGTTTAGATTAAAAGTTCGCCATAGCTGCAACTTCGCGTACTTCGTTTGTGTTCAACGACCAGACAAAGGCGTCACAGAACCCCACCTTGATCAATAAAGCTTTCATCTTATATTCACAATATCCAGATTGCAATCTTAGTTTCTTGCTTGTTCTTCGTTTGCTCGCAGGAAACAGACCCTCGTGGTCAGGTTGATCGTGCTCCGGCGTGGTCAATAACCTCTCGGAGTTGGTTTAGCGATTGCTAAGGCGCGACGTCCTCACACGTTCGTAGTCGGATCGTCAAAGTCGACTTCCACCAAAGCGAAATCCACCATCTCATCGAAAGACGGGACACCTTTGCCTCTATCAGTGTCCATGATGAAGGTCGGCCTGCAGAAAAGTTAGTTCGCCCCAATGCTTGTCGATCCTGCACTTCACGTTCAGCTTTACAAGCAAGATGGAATAAACGAGTGATATTAGTATACTCCTTATAGTCTAGAATGGTCTGAATCTCTCTATTTAATCCACCCAGAAAACGTGCAAGCATAGCTTCATTCTCCTCAACAATACCACATCTAATCATGCCAGTTTGTAATTCCTGATAATATTCTTCTACAGAATTTTTTCCTTGTCTTAAACGCTGCAATTTTTGAAGCAATTCACGTTGATAATATGGTGGAACCCAACGCGTACGCATAGCAGTTTTCAAAGCAGCCCAAGTAGTTGGAATAGGATATAATCTACAATGTTCAGACCACCATACACATGCAAAACTAGTGAAAGCACAAACAGCAGCAGCAACTCGTTTCTCCTCAGGATATTGTAAACATGTAAATCGTTGTTCAGTTTCTAACTCCCAAGTAAGATATATATCAGGAACATATCTACCCTCAAATGGTGGAATATTCAATTTCAGTTTAGGAATATGGACATCATCTCGTACCTGAGGTGGTGGTGCAGGCCTACCATTACGAATATATACCTGAGGTCGACCTGCTGGTGGTGGTACAGGTGGCTGCTCGTAGTGTTGATTTTGATCAACCTCATCCTCATAGTCTCCCACATAATCATCCTCCTCCGCATCAGCAGCAGGAGCCACAGAAGTATCAACAGCAGCACCAACAGTTTGGCCAAACGCAAGAGGAACACGGCTTGCTCGGCGGAGGTCTGCTTCGCGACGTGGAGGTAGTCGTTGTTGTTGTTGTTGTTGGAGAGGTGCGTTAGCTGCAGCGGGTGGTGGTGGTGGAAGACGCGTGAGCAATTCATTAAACTTGTTATCGAGCTTTGTTTCGAACGTCTTCTCAAAGCCAGTGATCTTCTCCATGGCCTCTTCAAAATTGTTCAGCACATCTTGCACCTGTTCAGTCATCATTTGCTGAAACTTATCATGAAGCTCCTTGTTCGATAAATTCTCCCAGTCAATCTCGTCGGCTTGTGATCCTGGCATGGTTAGCGGCAATAGAAACACACAAGAATATGATCCTACAGACTACGAACAAGTGGTGGTGGTGGGTGTCACAAATCCGTCAAGCAAATCGCAAATTCTTACCAGTTCTTACCCAGCAGCAGGCGGTGATCGGCAACCGTTGTAGTCAAAAACTCTCAAAGCTTGGATAGAGCGATTACCAGGGAGAGTCAAACGCACGACGTAGATGTATGTGGAGCTGGGAAGGCTTATAAAATGGTAGCAAAAAGGGTCAGCAATAATCAATTCAGAGATGCAAAGTTGAATAAACGCTCAACGACGATACTGTGCTGGTCCTAGGCTAGACTGTGCTAGAGACGCGAGCCTAGAACACTAACAAAATCACGGCGCGGCACGTAAACAAGGGAAAAGCACACTCTGGAATTTTTTTTCGCTCTTTTTTTTTTGCGCTCTTTTTTTTTTGCGCTGCTTTTTTTTGCGCTCTTT
>NC_041393.1:351614069-351621332 GCF_002162155.2 Triticum dicoccoides
GAAAAATCACTATAATGGCGAGTGTCTCAAAACTCTTCTTAACTCAAACTGACAGGATGGGCACGAAAAAAAATTTTGACCAATTTTTTTTTCTTTTTTTTGACTGCCCGGACCCAAAATCTGGAAACGGGTCAAAAAAAACTTCCTATAATGGCACCTGTCTCAAAACACTCAGAAACACCTAAAAATAGGATAGCCAGAATTTTTTTCGAAAAATGCGTTTTCGAAAAATTTTGGGCCTAAACGGAGCGTGGCTACCCGACTCTTTTTTTTTTCGAAACCTACTCCGGCAAGGAAACACGAATCGGAATCTAGATGGATCTCGAAAACAAACCTAATAAGCAAGAACTCGGATTGGTGGTGGATATATGGTGGTAGATGGCAGCGGTGGTGGTATATATGACAGCTGTGGTGGTATATGGATACGGATTCGAAGCGGTGGCGGATAAACGGTGGTGGTAGATGGCAGGGGCGATGATGATGGTGCGGCGGCGGCGTGACAACTTATGACCAGAACTCGAAACTCTAAAAGACTAGACTCTAAGACCAGCAACTAGAAACGACGATGCAACCGCAAATTCAACAAAGCAAAACCCTAAAAAGATTATGCAAAGGCTCAGATTGGTTCGGATATGATGAACTAGCCCTAATTTTTTTTGTGGCTTTTTCGTGGACTATAGGTATGAAGAACAGACTCGATCTAAACTACGAAAAACTGTAAAATCTCACCGAGCAACCTGGAAATCTGATACCACTTGATAGAGGCTAAGGTGTCCCGTCTTTCGATGAGATGATGGATATCGCTTTGGTGGAAGTCGACTTTGACGATCCGACTACGAACGTGCGAGGACGTCGCGCCTTAGCAATCGCTAAACCAACTCCGAGAGGTTATTGACCACGCCAGAGCACGATCAACCTGACCACGAGGGTCTGTTTCCTGCGAGCAAACGAAGAACAAGCAAGAAACTAAGATTGCAATCTGGATATTGCGAATATAAGATGAAAGCTTTATTGATCAAGGTGGGGTTCTGTGACGCCTTTGTCTGGTCGTTGAACACAAACGAAGTACGCGAAGTTGCAGCTATGGCGAACTTTTAATCCAAACAAAACCCAAAGTCTAAACGATGCCCTAAGGGCTGTATATATGGAGGAAGAGGGGGGAATTTCGTGGCCCTTGGTGGAGGGGTCCGAAATCAACCCTATCTCTTGTTTCCCCACACATACGGACTCTAAAAATAGCCTATACTTATGTATTTCGAAATTACATGGGCCTGGCCCAATAATAAGGTGACGCAGCACCTAAAATAGCCGCGGGACGAAATTTATGAAGTGGCATCTTGTATATTTCGTCCAAGGCTTCATGCACCCATTATGGTGGCTTCAAAGTCCTGAAATCATCACTTGTAACTCCGTTCTTGTTCCCCTTGCGCATGCCATCATCTCCATGCTTGTTCTTGCTCCAATGTTCATCCTTCTCCAAGCTAGGCCCTTCATTTGTAAGCAAAACAAATGTATCCAATTTAGGCAGCATCATATTCTCATGAACATTAGAATCATTACCAAGAAACGAAAGTACCTGGTAATTTAGTTGGCGTGCACGAGCTCTAGTAATTGGTCCAGTATGTATAGCAGCAGGGGCTGTGGGTGTAACAATTGTATTGATGTCCTCATCATGCGAGGACGTCGCGCCTTAGCAATCGCTAAACCAACTCCGAGAGGTTATTGACCACGCCGGAGCACGATCAACCTGACCACGAGGGTCTGTTTCCTGCGAGCAAACAAAGAACAAGCAAGAAACTAAGATTGCAATCTGGATATTGCGAATATAAGATGAAAGCTTTATTGATCAAGGTGGGGTTCTGTGACGCCTTTGTCTGGTCGTTGAACACAAACGAAGTACGCGAAGTTGCAGCTATGGCGAACTTTTAATCTAAACAAAACCCAAAGTCTAAACGATGCCCTAAGGGCTGTATATATGGAGGAAGAGGGGGGAATTTCGTGGCCCTTGGTGGAGGGGTCCGAAATCAACCCTATCTCTTGTTTCCCCACACATACGGACTCTAAAAATAGCCTATACTTATGTATTTCGAAATTACATGGGCCTGGCCCAATAATAAGGTGACGCAACACCTAAAATAGCCTCGGGACGAAAGTTATGAAGTGGCATCTTGTATATTTCGTCCAAGGCTTCATGCACCCATTATGGTGGCTTCAAAGTCCTGAAATCATCACTTGTAACTCCGTTCTTGTTCCCCTTGCGCATGCCATCATCTCCATGCTTGTTCTTGCTCCAATGTTCATCCTTCTCCAAGCTAGGCCCTTCATTTGTAAGCAAAACAAATGTATCCAATTTAGGCAGCATCATATTCTCATGAACATTAGAATCATTACCAAGAAACGAAAGTACCTGGTAATTTAGTTGGCGTGCACGAGCTCTAGTAATTGGTCCAGTATGTATAGCAGCAGGGGCTGTGGGTGTAACAATTGTATTGATGTCCTCATCATCTTGATAGAGGCAAAGGTGTCCCGTCTTTCGATGAGATGGTGGATTTCGCTTTGGTGGAAGTCGACTTTAACGATCCGACTACGAACGTGCGAGGACGTCGCGCCTTAGCAATCGCTAAACCAACTCCGAGAGGTTATTGACCACGCCGGAGCACGATCAACCTGACCACGAGGGTCTGTTTCCTGCGAGCAAACGAAGAACAAGCAAGAAACTAAGATTGCAATCTGGATATTGCGAATATAAGATGAAAGCTTTATTGATCAAGGTGGGGTTCTGTGACGCCTTTGTCTGGTCGTTGAACACAAACGAAGTACGCGAAGTTGCAGCTATGGCGAACTTTTAATCTAAACAAAACCCAAAGTCTAAACGATGCCCTAAGGGCTGTATATATGGAGGAAGAGGGGGGGAATTTCGTGGCCCTTGGTGGAGGAGTCCGAAATCAACCCTATCTCTTGTTTTCCCACACATACGGACTCTAAAAATAGCCTATACTTATGTATTTGGAAATTACATGGGCCTGGCCCAATAATAAGGTGACGCAGCACCTAAAATAGCCTCGGGACGAAATTTATGAAGTGGCATCTTGTATATTTCGTCCAAGGCTTCATGCACCCATTATGGTGGCTTCAAAGTCCTGAAATCATCACTTGTAACTCCGTTCTTGTTCCCCTTGCGCATGCCATCATCTCCATGCTTGTTCTTGCTCCAATGTTCATCCTTCTCCAAGCTAGGCCCTTCATTTGTAAGCAAAACAAATGTATCCAATTTAGGCAGCATCATATTCTCATGAACATTAGAATCATTACCAAGAAACGAAAGTACCTGGTAATTTAGTTGGCGTGCACGAGCTCTAGTAATTGGTCCAGTATGTATAGCAGCAGGGGCTGTGGGTGTAACAATTGTATTGATGTCCTCATCATTCGGCGCGGCATTACTGAACTCAGGGAGACCTATCCGGACAGGATCCGGAAGGGGAACGTCATCGACATAAAACCACTCCGAGGGCAAGTTCTCCGGTGCCTTCTTGGGAGTACCGGATAGGTATCCGGTCTCGGCGACGCGCCATACTTCGGCTCCACCCACTTGATATATGGATTCCCCTGGTTGCGAGGGACGAGGCAGAACAACTTCTTCCAGAACCCTAAGTGAGCCTCGTAGCCCAGAAACAGTTTGCAAAGAGCGACGTATCCTGCTATGTGCAGCACAGAGGCAGGGGTGAAATTGTGCAACTGGAGGCCGTAGAACTCCAGGAGCCCGCGAAGGAATGGGTGGATTGGAAACCCGACGCCTCTTAGAAGATGCGGGATGAGGCATATTCGCTCCCCCGGGGATGGATTAGGAGATCTCTCTGCTTGCTCCCCGCCATTATAGGTGGCTAGTCCGGCTCGGACGGGGACCATGAACACCGGTGGAAGAAACCCCTGGGTGTGCAGCTCTATTAAGCGGTTTTGAGGAATAGAACATTCTTCCCAGTCACCTGGCTTAGAGCTGCGGGAACGAGAGGAGGAGCTGCGACGAGCGGCCATGATGGAATGATTCTTTCTGGGCGTGCTCTGTTGGGTGCTCGCTCAGGGGAAGAAGATGGAGTTTGGATCTGAGAATCCCCGTCCCTTCAAATAGATGGTTTTTGCTTGCAGGACCGGGGAGGCAAATGCAAAAATGCCTCGGCCCCTTGTATTCGCTCGACACGTGGAGAAGGTCATTATTGAAGCCCAGAAGCCGAGGAGTACAACATTGATGGGAAGTCAGACACCTCTCGTTACAATAAATACTTTGGGGTATTCGGAGATGGAACCCGCCTTGCAATGCCGAAGACAAACTACGCGCCAGACTCATCATCATTGAAGCCTGGTTCAGGGGCTACTAAGGGAGTCCTGGATTAGGGGGTATCTGGACAGCCGGACTATATACTTTGGCGGACTGTTGGACCATGAAGATACAAGACTCAAGACTTCGTCCCGTGTCCGGATGGGACTCTCCTTTGCGTGGAAGACAAGCTTGGCGACTCGGATATTAGATTCATTTCCTTGTAACCGACTCCATGTAAACCCTAGCCCTCTCCGGTGTCTATATAAACCAGAGAGTTTAGTCCGTATGAGGACGATCACAACATTCATAATCATCATAGGCTAGCTTCTAGGGTTTAGCCTTTACGATCTCGTGGTAGATCAACTCTTGTAACACTCATATCATCAATATCAATCAAGCAGGAAGTACGGTTTTACCTCCATCGAGAAGGCCCGAACCTGGGTAAACATTGTGTCCCTTACCTCCTATTACCATTAGCCTTAGACGCACAGATCGGGACTCCCTACCCGAGATCCGCCGGTTTTGACACCGACAGGGGACACGATGTTTACCCAGGTTCGGGCCCTCTTAATGGAGGTAATACCCTACTTCCTGCTTGATTGACTTTGATGAGTATAGGGGTTACAAGATTTAATCTACCTCGAGATCGTAATGGATAAACCCTAGATGTCTAGCCTGTATGATTATGATTGCCTCTTCGGACTAAACCCTTCGATTTATATAGACACCGGAGGGGCCTAGGGTTGTACAGAGTCGGTTTACAAAGAAAGGAAGATACATTATCCGAAAGCCAAGCTTGCCATCCACGCATAGGAGAGTCCCATACGGACACGAGGGAGGGCCTTCTATCTTGTATCTTCGTGGCCCATTAGCCCGGCCCATGTAATATAAGTCGGCTCCCCGAGGACCCCATAATCCAGGACTCCCTCAGTCCCATACGGTGCTCTAGTTTGGACCAACACTCATGAGGAGCACTGGGCGGGGTTGTTGATTAAGAATCCTCGGGTTAATTACTCCCTATGCAAATTTTAGTTGTTATTAGGCAAATGGTAAAACCAATGTTGGGCCTTGCTGGAAGAGTTTTATTCAAAGAGAACTGTCAAGAGGGGCCCATAAATCCTCATTGTGTTAGGGACGCAAAATCAAGGAACATAACACCGGTATGATGGAAACTAAGGCGACAAGAGTGGAACAAAACACCGAGAAAAAGGCCAAGCTTTCCACCATTTACCAAGTATATAGGTGCATTAATTAAATAAGAGATATTGTGATATCCCAACATATCCATGTTCCGACATGGAACAGCCTGTACTGCACCTTTAACTAGCAACGCTATAAGAGAGGCTGAGCAAAAGTGGTAACATAGCCAAACGACGGTTTGCTAGGAAGGGTGGTTAGAGGATTTCATGGCAACATGGGAGGCAATATAAAAAAGTGGTAGGTAGTGCGACATACCGATAGAACGGACAACTAGCAAGCAAATATAGAAGTGATATCGGGGGTAATGATCATCTTGCCTGCAATGTTTGCAGAGGTATCAAATCCTTGCTCCTAGTGAACGTACTCAACAGGATCCTAGTTCACGAACTCGTCTCTTGGCTCTACCCAAAACAAGAACACAACCATGGAACAACAATCAATCATGGTGCAATGTGCAAGCAACATGATGCAAGACGTGATATGGAATCTAAGATATGAGGGGCAATGCATATGAGGTGCTTCGGAAGGGGTGCAACGAGATGGAAGGAGAAACGATGAACAAGGTACAATCATGGTAACCCAAGCATGCCATGGATATATTGATAGATTTTGGTTGAAATCGATATAAAGATCACCAAAAAAGGATGCACAGTTTGAAAATGACAAGCCAAACAAGATGCAACACAACAACTTATGTGCAAAGTTTAAATATGTTACATCACCCAAACATGAGAACAAATAGCAGGGCAGTGAATTACATATCAAGCACTACAAAACATGATTACTGAGCTACTGCTAAAACTTACTAGAACATGTTTAAAACAGCATGGCAAAAATGCAAATGATACAAGTTTTACACACTTGGCAGAATTTCACTGAACATGGCAGAAATAGCATGAGGTTGCAATGTTTAGAGCTAGAAAACTACATGCTACAGGAACATATCATGGCAAACAATAGCATGGCATGCTAATAATATGTGCACTTAAAAAAACTCACTTCTTGAACATGCTCCAAAGATCTATAGAAATGATGATAGCATCAATGCAAACATGGCAAGTGATATGAATTGACACAGACTCGGTAGAATTTCATGGCATGGTAGGAACAGATTCATGATAGCATGTTTACAAGCTTGATTACCTCACCACAGGGAATATCATGGCATGAAATTAATTCTAGCATGAAGTAGGCATGATGAAGAGCATGTTCATGTGCAAAACTACCTCATACACTACTGGAAACATCTACTTTGCCATCTGCCGGCTCTTTGCCGTCTGCTAGCAGACGGCAAAGAAGCTCTTTGCCATCAGCTACCCAAAAGCGGACAGCAAAGAACTGGCTGATGGCAAAGTACTTCTTTGCCATCAGCCAGTTCTTTGTCGTCCGCTAGCGGACGGCAAAGAAGCTTTGCCGTCGGCTAGCGGACGGCAAAGAGGGAGGGGCCCCACCGACGAGCTGGTTTAAAAAAACTTAACGGCCCCCCCTATTTGCCGTCCGCTAGCGGATGGCAAAGAGCAAGTGGCGGACGGCAAAGTGGGGCGAACGGCAAACGTTTAGGTTAGTAACGGCGCCCCTCCCCGCCCATCTCTCTCTGTTCGATCTGTCCCCCTCTCCTCACCGACGACCACCGCCACCCGCCACCACCCCCTGGCCCCACCGCCCCTCGCCCCGTCGCCCCCACCACCCGCCACCACCCCGGTGTCCCGTCGCCCGCGCCGGAGCCAGGTTCGCCGCGGGCCCCCTGC
>NC_041393.1:351622493-351625975 GCF_002162155.2 Triticum dicoccoides
ACCCCCCGACCCCGGAACAGCACCCCGACCCCGACACGGCACCCCGACACCGACAGGACACCCCGACCACCGACACCTCCCGAAAAGGTGTTTTTTGGCTTCCAGAGGCCGACAGGGTCATATATTTGTGAATTATGAGTTAGGTCATATATTTCTCGATTTTGTTATGAAAAACATCATATATAATTGTGTTGATCGTGTAGTTTTAAATGTGCAGTTGTTTCATCGCTGCGAGGTTTGGTGTTCGACGACCTCGCCGTGCGTTTGACGAGCTCTGCCCCTTCGTTCGTGGGTGAGCACAAATGACAAGTCCTCCTCCGCCATTAATTATTTGATCTATTCCGATGAAACTTGATAGCTAGCTATATATGTGTCTTGAATCATCAGTATGCGTAACCAATATGTGTCCCCCATTCGAAAGCGTCATAGTTATAAATATGCATGCATTTGCATATTTATAACCTTGATTCTTTCGAATTGTCCAACGCTATCCATGGACAGCCCGAGTATGTGTAGATTGGGTTCGTTTTCCCATATGCTTTGCTCCGGATCCGACGCATAAATTTCGTCAGTGCCTCCCCTGTTGTTCTCCGGGTACACATCCTCTCTGTTTATTGCAGACATGTATCAGGAGAACAGCGGGGAGGTGCTGCCGAAATTTTGCGCCGGATCCGGAGCATAGCATGGGAAAATGAACTCAATCTACACATACTCCGGTCCACGGGTCTTCGGCCCACGAGCCTCGGGTCGACGGGCCTTCGGCCCACGAGACCCCGGAGGAGCACACGTCTGGATGGGGTACCTGGTCGGGTCAGCCTGAGGATGGCGGGGAGCCGAGTGGCCATGCTGATGATGGCGGGGAGCCGACTGATGAGGAGGGGGAGGACGGGGGCAACGTCTACCAGCATGGTGCTACACGGCTCCCGTCCGTGCCGGCGACCCGCGAGCAGAGGTGGTTGATTTTCCCTGATGGGGAGAGGTAAGTGCATTTAATCTTTTTGTACCTTCTGCATTCACGTTTCTTCAAATAACTGATGTGTTGGCCTTGTCATGCTGCAGGGGTTGGGACCACCATGAAAGTGTCCGCCGACCCAACTCCGTCCTTGGAGTTCTGATTCGGGAAAACTTCCCGGGGTTTGTCACGTTGCCTGGTGAGGGTCGGCTTCCAGAGGTTGGATTGACTTGGGAGCACTACTTGGCTGCCCCGGCCCCGCCGGGTGAGATTATCAACGGTGTCTTGTGCAAGACGAGGGCAGACGTCGTGATCAGAAAGTTCTGGGTAATTGCTCCTTTACGCAATTTAAAATCTTCAACTAGCTAGTTATTAATTGTACTAATCAATATTGTCTCATTTGATTGTAGACATTGTACAGGTGTGAGGAGGGATATGAGGAGGAGGCGGATCATGTTATCCACAAGGAGTGCAAGCGCCTACTTCAGAACTTACGGCATGAGGTTCGGGTGCAGGCTGTTCGAGACTACTACGACGGGCGTGGTATCAAGAAGCCCAAGCAGGAGTGCCGCGATAAGTTCTTGAGTAAGGAGAAGTACATGAAGGTAATTCTTAAGGCCTTGTACTTCCTTCATTTAGTAATTCATAGCCTTAGCGCTCAAGTTTCTATTTGCTAACTTAGGCCCCTCCGAGATGCTGTACGGATCGGATGGATTGTTGGGAGGTGTTGGTCAATGTGTGGTGCTCAGAAGAATGGCTGGCCACCCACAAAGAGGCCAAGGACAAACGTGCCCAAATGGAAGGTGTGCCACACCACCAAGGCAGCTCCAACTTATTTCAGTACGGGCGGAACTGGGTATGTGGTTTGCTTCATGATTCATGCAATTCATTCATCATGCTAGCTTTAGCCCTTTAATTACTAATTTACTTTGTTTCTCTCTTTCAGGCACGCTACAATAAGGCGGATAAGGTGCCAGAGGTGTACGACCTGTATGCCATGGCCCACACTGGCCCTTACAAGAAAGTCAAGGCATTCTCTGCGTCTGACCTCGATGATCCAAAGAACTTCACCAACATCTCCGCCCACGAGAAGCTCGTGCAATATAGAGATCAGGGGAAGGCGAGGAAAGGGGAGGACTTTAACCCGAGCCAGGGTCCCATTGATACAGAGCTGCTGATGATATCTGGTGGCGGGAGGTCCCATGGCTCCATAGCCATGGGAGATGGACTTATCCGTTGTCCTAGCACTCTCCCGGAGATCAAGGCGCGCTAGTCGAGCTCCGCTCCTGAGATAAGGCCACGTGAACGGCCAGTCCAACTCGCCATCAAGGTTAGTTATACGTACTCAGCTATCTTCCTCCATTACATTGTGTGCCCTTCCATCAATGATTACAAATGGTCATGTGAGTGGTGTTGCAGGCTGCTATACAAAGTGAGAGAGATAGAACGGAGAAACTTTTGGTGGAGGCGGCGGAGAGGCAGTGGGAGTTGGAGGAGAAGACGACAAAGATGTTGGAGGAGGAGAGGGCACGGAATGACATGCAGGCAAGGGCCATGTACGAGCTCCTTGTGGTAAGTTTCTTCTGCAGATTACTTGCTAGTCTTAACATTTGAGTCTCATTACTAACTAGTATGACTCTATTGTGAAAACCAAATGTGCAGTCTGTGTGCGAGAAGTCCGGTCAGACCGCTCCGCCGATGCCAGTGATTGCTCCTGGGAGCACGGTGAGTTTAATTTGAATGGACATTACTTGCTTGTCTTAACATTTGAGTGTCATAATGCTAACGAGACATTGGAAATGATCTTTGGTGCAGCTTAACTCCAGAAACGCATCGCACGATCCTTCTCCAGCTACCGGTGCGAGCCAGCCCACTCCTTCTCCAGCTACCGGCGCGAGCCAGCCCGCTCCTACACCTCCATGATCATGGTAAGTTTATCTAGGGTTTTGCTTAACAAATGCATAAAGACCTAGACTTAGCTTTATTTCCTCCAATATGCTTACCATAATGACCTACAGTTAGCTTCTTTTCCTCCAAAATGACTTAATAAGCTTACTGACCTCATAAACCATCCATTCTACCTAAGTTAGCTCTAAAATGACTCATTTTACCTTAGTTAGCTTACAAGTGATCCAATTTATCCAAGTTAGCTCGAAAATGACCCATTTTACATAGATTAGCTCCTAAATGATCCATTTTACCTACATTAGCTTTAAAATGACCCATTCCACCTAGGTTAGCTCCATAATGACCCATTTCACCTAGGTTAGCTCCAAAATGACCCATTTCACCTAAGTTAGCTAAAAGACGATCCATTTTACCTTAGTTAGCTCAAAAACGTGGCATTTCACCTAGGTTAGCTCATAAACGACCCATTTGACCTAGGTTAGCTCATAAATGACCCATTTCACCTAGGTTAGCTCATAAACAACCTATTTCACCTAGGTTAGCTCATAAACGACCCATTTCACCTAGGTTTGCTCATAAACGACTCATTTCACCTAACTTAGCTCATAAACGACCCATTTCA
>NC_041393.1:351626259-351639453 GCF_002162155.2 Triticum dicoccoides
TAGGTTAGCTCATAAACGACCCATTTCACCTAAGTTTGCTCATAAACGACTCATTTCACTTAACTTAGCTCATAAACGACCCATTTCACCTAGGTTTGCTCATAAACGACTCATTTCACCTAGGTTTGCTCATAAACGACCCATTTCACCTAGGTTTGCTCATAAACGACCCATTTCACCTAGGTTTGCTCATAAACGACCAATTTCACCTAACTTAGCTCCAAAATGATCCATTTCACCTAGGATAGCTCATAAACTACCCATTTCACCTAGGTTAGCTCATATACGATACATTTCACCTAAGTTAGCTAATATATGGCATATACTTCTTCTTCTAGTCTTCTTCGTCTATTCTTTTTCTTCTAGTCTAATTCTTCTTCTAGTCTTCTTTTTCTAACTTTCTTATTTGTCATTTTGCAGGTTTCATTCACTTCACGGAAGCCAGCTTCCTATGATGGATTGCTTGCTTTTTCCTGTTTTTTCCTTTGATGCACTTGTATTCTGCTGGCTTGCTATGAAGAAACTTTGCATATTGTAATATGTATGGATCAATGGAACTATGTGATGGATATATATGTGATGTGAAATTTTTGATGGATATATATGTGATGTGATGGAACTATGTGATGGATATTTATGTGATGGATATATATGTGCTGTGAAATTTTTGTTGTGATAATTGTTGGATATAAGAAAAACAGAAAAAAAAGAGGCAGTGCAGGCACTAATTTGCCGTCCGCTGGTGGACGGCAAAGGCCGCCGTTAGCCGCCTAACGGAGTGACAATGGCGGACGTGCCACATTTTGCCGTCCCCCCTCTTTGCCGTCCGCTGCTGTAGGCAAAGGGCTCTTTGCCGTCCGCCTTGGAAAGCAGACGGCAAAGGACCTGTTTGCCGACCCTATCTTTGCCGTCTGTGTTTGCCGTCCGCCGCGGACGGCAAAGTGCTTTGCCGTCAGCTGTCCCTGCCTTTGCCGTCCGCCATGGTAGATGGCAAAGTACTGGATTCCTGTAGTGATAGCATATTTGAATTTAATCACACGAAAAGGACAAAACAACAACATGATGTAAAATGGCACATGTGCAAACTTGCTCAAATGAAGAAACTAATGCCACCACTGGAATCATTGGATTTTTCAAGCCCATATATAATATGTTGGGGTTCTTATGGAAAAAATCTTCACAAAGCATATAAGTTGAATACTGCCTAAAATGGTATAAGACAGAATTGACAATTTCCTTATAAGGAAATTTCCAGAACTGGACTGGCCCGAAATGGAAAGATGTTGTTTCCAGAAATGGAATATTCCCTGGGACAAAATAAATAAATAAATAACAAAGGAGGGGGTTGAGACTATGGCAGGTGGGTCCTGCCTATCAGTGTGACTGACGAGCGGGACCAGGATGTCAGGCGGTGGGAAACAAATGGAAAAAGGGGTTGCGGCCGTGGGGGATCGAACCTGGGTCTAAGAGTGGACACGGTCCGGGCCGGTCCGGTCCCTGACTGAGCCACCATTTGGATCAGCCACCGGCGGTCCATACCGGACCAGACCGACCAGCCTAGCAGGCCTTTTTTCAAGGACCAGACCGGCGGCGGCAAAGCCCGGGCCAGACCGAGCGGACCGGCCAGCCACTACCGATGACGACGTGGACGGGTGCAACGGCAAGGTGGGCGACGTGCGCAGGTACTGTGGCCAGATGGGAGAGCGTCGGGCGATGTGCTATGCTAACTTCACTGGGTGGCGCGGCTGTTAGCCATTATTTTCTTTGTGCCTTGATGTTTCTTCCTTAGAAGTTTATCTATTGCATGCAAGTAATGGAGCGCCTGCATGAGCCCATGATTTTATCTATGAGGGACTTGCCATTATTAGTGGATCAAATTGGACGTGGTGTTGATCGTCAATTCGCGCCGTGATTTACGGATCAAATCCTCTTTCTCTTGTACTTTCTATTTTCTATTCGACTCTCAATAGGAAACGGCAGCGTGGGATTGATGGCGCGTGATTATAGGAAGACGACGGTATTAGTTTTTCATGCAATCCCATAATATTCGCCTTCCAATACAAGTACTCTCCTAATTTGTTGGACGTGAAAATCACGACCGAGTATTTCTCCCACGATACGAAAATCATGACAAACTGTTTCTCCCACAACCCGACTTGGCTGTGTGCGTGATGTGCTGAAACGGCTGCCATGGCACTTCGTCAGCAGCGCGAAAAGCGCTGCCATGGCAACAAATTCCACTGCATGGCAGGAATTGCTGCCATGGTTGGGTCGGCCCATGGTCGAGAACACGAGATCGGTGGCAGAGCACGCACGACAGCGATGGCGAGCGGCGGCAAGAGGCTACAGCGGGAGGGAATGAGAGGAAGGAAGGAGAGGGGAAGCTCGGCAACACGGTAGTTCATCCTGGGCCTGCCGGTGGCCGCGATGACGAGGAACGGCGACCACGGTGTTTGTGTTTTCTCGTTCCGCTCGGTCGGACTGGTTAAAGACCGGACCAGACCGAGATTTTTTCAGGCCGAATTTGGCAGACCGGACCGACCATTTTCTGTATCGGGCTGGGACCGAGCGGGCAAAGACCGAACGGGCCACGAGCGGGCCAGAAAGACCGCTCGCTACGTCCAGCCTGACTTGGGTCTCGCCGGTGGTGCGCGCGGGCGCTGACCAACTCAGCTGGGCCTCTGTTACTGCAAGAAGTGGGGCTCGGCTCTACTTGACTCAAACCAGGGCCATGGGCATCTTCTCCATGCACGCACAGGGAAGACGGTGACGGCGCCGGCGAGCGGCGACACGTCTAGTGGAGTAGAGGAGCTCCGGTGGGCGCGTGGGATTGAAAGGGGACGACTTGTGTGGTCACACGCGTACAATAGAGGACTGGGGCACTCGAGCACGAGCATAGCTCTACTCGGGGCCATGGCGTCCGTGGCGAGCAGGGAAGCAAGCAAGGCGGCGCGTGGCAAAGCCATGCGCGCGAGGAGCGGTCATATGTGTGGAGGTGCGAGGCGAGCGTGCGCGTGGCCTGAGGGTAAGTAGATGGATGCGTGCGTGCGTGCAGAGGGCAAGGCTCAAGCTTTCGCTCGCTGCCATGGTGGCCGTGACATGCGTACATACGCGGAGAGACAAGAGAGAACGTGGGGCGTATATCATCACCGTGGGTTGTAGGCGGCATCGATTTGGTTGGGGAAGCGATGGAGACGATGAGAAAAGGCACAGACAGCACTATCCGGGAAGTAGGCGTACGAAGATGACGAGGGACATCGTGGAAGGAGCTCCGGGACCCGTGTGGACGCGGGCGACATCGAGGAAGACGATGGTGATGCTGTTGTCTCTACCGAGGAAGAATACGGTGGCTGAGGGCTGGATCATGCCCGAGAAGAGCTCGGCCTCCTCTCGTCCATGGCGACGGCTATGGTGTGGACAGGTCTAACCTGGCGGCGGAAAGGGAAGCAAAGGGGCGGAATGGAGGGAGGAGGAGGACTAGGGCACTGGGGCATGTTATATAAGGGCCTAGGGGGCTCTCCGACTGTCAAAACACTCGGGAGGTCAACGTGCGTGGATGTCCCGCCGTACAGGAGGAAGGAGATGAATAGGGGAGCTGGTGGGCTACTGGAGGGAGGGGCTGCTGGGCTGCGCCTGCTGGGCTGCTGCTGGGTGGCCCAGGTGGTTGTGGTCTGCTGCTGCTACCCTTTTCCCTTCTTAATTTTCTTCAACCAGAAAACAGAGAGAAAATCTCATGAGAGAGGAAGAGGAGTTCGAGAATAGTAAAAATATCCTCAAGCTCCTAGAATTACCTACTATTTGATAAAATTGAGTTGGGAATTTTTAGAGGTAGAAAAATAAGACAAGTTTGAATATAATTCAAACTTGGAGCATTTTTGAACCTAACCAAATCAACTCCAAAATAGGTGAAACTTGGTAGAGAGGTTTAGGACATGGTGCAATATTTATAGGGAGAAGATGAACATTTATGGAGGAGGGCAAGATGGCACTTGCAAAAAGAAAGAAAAGAGAAGGAGATGTGGTGATGAGTGAAGGGGGATGATGATGCTTGGATCTACATAGAACATGCCACAATGCAAAGAACTATACCATGAAGATGCACATGATGATGAGAATATGCAAAATGACACCAAGCACAATGCAACATATGATGAGGCTATGATGCAACAATGAATGGCGAAATGAAATATGACAAGAAATGACAAAACAATGCAATATGAAACAAAGCAAAACCCCAAAATGAAATCAACAAGGAGGAAACCACTTGGGATTGAGCATGACAAGGTTGGATACATTGCCAAATATGGAAGTTTTACAACTAGGATGTTACAGGGGATCTATGGGGAAGGGGGCGATTCGCAGACGTCATCTAAGAAACTTAGGGTGGTGAGGGTATGTATATTGGTGGGTAACATCCACGGGCAGACAGTTAGAGATTGACGATGGAGGTGGTGCGGCAGCGACCTAGCTAGGTTTCGAGCAAGGGAGGGGTGGTGTGTGTGTGTGTGAGCGGGGGATTTGGGGTGAGCAAAGTATTTGGGGTGTGTGTGGAGGGGGTCCAAGGTGGTGTTTGAGGAAATGTCGTGGCTACTAAGAATTTTACTAGGCGGGAGTAAAATGCCGGGGCTACCAAAAATTTGGATAAAGGGATTGAAGCAGAGCGGGGCAGGAGTAACAAACATCACATGCGGTTAAAACAAAAAACAATCCAGCCGAGCAGATATTTTTGAGATTGCGAGGGATGCGGGCAGGAGTAAAATGCCAGGGCTAATGAAAATTTGGATCCACTGGTTGAAGTAGAGCGGGAGTAACAGACATCACACACGGTCCACACATACTAATTGTGTGTTATCAAATAAAAAACTATCTAGGCGGGTAAATATTTGCGAGGGAGTAGATGATGCAGAGCATCCTTCCATCATCCCCATGGAATCTACACCAACACATCAAGCACACCACATGGACCCATGATAAGAGCTAGAGCACGTGCAATGGAAACCGAGGAGAACTCCTTCCTAGTTGACATGCATATGGATACAAGTGGAACTTGGTTGCTAACTCACCAAAATATGCTATGCCTCATTAGGTACAAAGAGGAACACCCCCAAGAAGCTCAAGAGCATCACCAAGGAGTAGGAGGACCACCCCAAGGTCACGCGGAGCAAGATGGAGCACGACAGCAGCTGGATAGGAAGTCCCAGGTGACCCCGTGTGCACAGACCCCTGAAACCCCGTGCCCACGGAATACACAGCGAGCAAACGATGGAACATCCATAGACTTTCGACCATTTTTTGTTGTGCACCATTTTGACACCACACCACCACTTGTGTTCTTCCGCAATATTTCTCGTGGTTGTTGAGTTTTGGGTTGCGGTTTCTCTCGAGTCCTAAGGTGTTTCGGCTACTTAGGCGCGATTTGACATCATCATCACCGCCACTGATCATCGACTCAGACTCCACATCGACCGTGACCTCGACATCATCATCCGTACATGCTTACACTCGACAAACCATTGACGGTAACCTCGGCGACACCATTGTCTTATCCTTTCCATTACCTTGATAGCCTCGAGCCTCTTTTGTGTAGCTTACCCATCGAGATTAGCTTGCCGAGTATTGCCGGGCCACGCCTTTAGTGCACCATTAGTGTTATGTATCTCCCGTGCATATACTACTTGTTTTCTCGCCTTGCGGCTCGTGTATCAAGCATTGTGGCATAGTCGAAAAAAGGAAGGAAAGCTTTTAAGCAAAAGAGAAGATAAGCAAAGAGCTTATAAGCAATAGCATCAAGCCTCATAGCATAGATACATCATCTTGGTCACTACATACATAAGCACACTTGGGATAGTGAGACAACCCGTTTCTCTTTTTCGTTGGTGCACTAGCGTATCTAGGCCATTAGAGCAATCGAGCTAGCGTCTCACTAGTATCCGTGCAACAAGGGCATTTCCGTGGCTATGCATCTTAGAGATCACTCCTTGGTTGTGCGGATCCCATTTATCTTCCGTGTATGTGTGTTCCTAGTGATATCCTTGGGTTTGATCTATTTGTCTTACTTGCCATTTGTGAATCTTCTCAACTTTGTCAACATATTGACTAACATTTTCTTAAATTATTTGTACCACTTCCTAACCGAGCTCCTCCATAAGACTTTTACTTGTAGGTGTGAGAAACAATACCCGGTACCAATTCTACTTTTATAGCATCACGTGGGATCGTACTTGTTACATGCACAATCTTCAGAAAAGGTAATTTTGGTTTTGTTCTCTCATTTTCCTACTCACCACCACTTCCACATGATGGATACGCCTTCTTCTTCAGCGAACGCCCTCTTCGAGGAGCAAGATGACAAACACAACTATGTCACCAAGAATCACTTCTTCATCGTGCAACGAGCTCTACATCAAGAGAGCAAAGCTTTGGGCTATCGCATAGAGAAACTCGCCACCGACCTACGACAATCGGAAGCATGACAATGGGACTATTTGGACGCCAAGCTCTCGAAACAAATGGATGAATTCTGCAACATGATTGTGAGTCGAGCATCTTCCTCAACTTCTTCACCAAGACGGTGTCACTCAAGTCACCACTCGTTGTCATACTCATCTTCCAATGCGAGTCCTCCTCGACGTGACAACACTCAAGACCGCCAGGTGCAAGAAAATTTGTTCCATGGAAATGGCCTACAAGACCGAGTTCGAGCACGTGAGGAGGCGCGGTGACATGAATAAGACGCCATGGATCAAAATCAATCACCACCGCCACATCATCCACATCAAGAATCTCAAGATGGCGATGCAATTCGGCAAGAGCAACAAAGCCGTGAAGCTCAAGCTCAAGCAGCTCAACACGCACTCCGAGAGTCCACTCGAGACATCGCCAAACGAAGTCGTGAAGTACGTGAGCAAGTGGAAGCTATTCGGCGAGAAATACAAGAAGAAGCGGCTCGACGTGAAGAACAACAAGAAAGGAAAAACCAGGAACATATGTCTCGACCTCCTCCTTGGCAACCGGATCGAGTGATCCACGACCCTCCTCCACACCAAGGGCGACATCAAACGGATTGAGTGCTTGAAGATCCTCCTCCTCAACAAGACCGATATCAACATCGTAACTATGATGAAGAACTCTGCTATGACAAGCTCAAGTTCACCATGCCCAAGTTCTCCAAAAGCAACGACCCCGATGAGGGAGTCCTAGACTAAGGGGTCCTCGGGCGTCCGGTCTATTCAATATGGGCCAGACTAACGGGTTGTCGAGACAATGGAAGAAGGCCACCTCTCGTGTCCGGTTGGGACTCCTGTATGCGTGAACGACAAGATTAAATGTCCGGATATACTATTTCCTTTCTCTGTAAACCGACTTTGTACAACCCTAGGCCCCTCCTGATGAGGACATCAATACAATTGTTACACCTACAGCCCCTGCTGCTATACATACTGGACCAATTACTAGAGCTCGTGCACGCCAACTAAATTACCAGATACTTTCGTTTCTTGGTAATGATTCTAATGTTCATGAGAATATGATGCTGCCTAAATTGGATACATTTGTTTTGCTTACAAACGAAGGGCCTAGCTTGGAGAAGGATGAACATTGGAGCAAGAACAAGCATGGAGATGATGGCATGCGCAAGGGGAACAAGAACGGAGTTACAAGTGATGATTTCAGGACTTTGAAGCCACCATAATGGGTGCATGAAGCCTTGGACGAAATATACAAGATGCCACTTCATAAATTTCGTCCCGAGGCTATTTTAGGTGCTGCGTCACCTTATTATTGGGCCAGGCCCATGTAATTTCGAAATACATAAGTATAGGCTATTTTTAGAGTCCGTATGTGTGGGGAAACAAGAGATAGGGTTGATTTCGGACCCCTCCACCAAGGGCCACGAAATTCCCCCCTCTTCCTCCATATATGCCCTTAGGGCATCGTTTAGACTTTGGGTTTTGTTTAGATTAAAAGTTCACCATAGCTGCAACTTCGCGTACTTCGTTTGTGTTCAACGACCAGACAAAGGCGTCACAGAACCCCACCTTGATCAATAAAGCTTTCATCTTATATTCGCAATATCCAGATTGCAATCTCAGTTTCTTGCTTGTTCTTCGTTTGCTCGCAGGAAACAGACCCTCGTGGTCAGGTTGATCGTGCTCCGGCGTGGTCAATAACCTCTCGGAGTTGGTTTAGCGATTGCTAAGGCGCGACGTCCTCGCACGTTCGTAGTCGGATCGTCAAAGTCGATTGCCACCAAAGCAATATCCATCATCTCATCGAAAGACGAGACACCTTTGCCTCTATCAAGTGGTATCAGATTTCCAGGTTGCTCGGTGAGATTTTACAGTTTTTCGTAGTTTAGATCGAGTCTGTTCTTCATACCTATAGTCCACGAAAAAGCCACAAAAAATATTAGGGTTAGTTCATCATATCCGAACCAATCTGAGCCTTTGCATAATCTTTTTAGGGTTTTGCTTTGTTGAATTTGCGGTTGCATCGTCGTGTCTAGTTGCTGGTCTTAGAGTCTAGTCTTTTAGAGTTTCGAGTTCTGGTCATAAGTTGTCACGCCGCCGCCGCACCATCATCATCACCCCTGCCATCTATCACCACCGCTTATCCGCCACCGCTTCGAATCCGTATCCATATACCACCACAGCTGTCATATACCACCACCGCTGCCATCTACCACCACATATGCACCACCAATCCGAGTTCTTGTCATATTAGGTTTGTTTTCGAGATCCATCTAGATTCCGATTCGTGTTTCCTTGCCGGAGTAGGTTTCGAAAAAAAAGAGTCCGGAAACCACGCTCCGTTTAGGCCCAAAATTTTTCGAAAACGCATTTTTCGAAAAAATTTCTGGCTATCCTATTTTTAGGTGTTTCTGAGTGTTTTGAGACAGGTGCCATTATAGGAAGTTTTTTTTGACCCGTTTCCAGTTTTTGGGTCCAGGCAGTCGAAAAAAAAATTGGTCGAAAAAATTTCTTGCCCATCCTGTCAGTTTGAGCTAGGAAGAGTTTTGAGACACTCGCCATTATAGTGATTTTTCGCAAAAAAAAAGCAGCGCAAAAAAAAAGAGCACAAAAAAAGAGCGAAAAAACAAAATTCCAGAGTGTGCTTTTCCCTTGTTTACGTGCCGCGCCGTGATTTTGTTGGTGTTCTAGGCTCGCGTCTCTAGCACAGTCTAGCCTAGGACCAGCACAGTACCGTCGTTGAGCGTTTATTCAACTTTGCATCTCTGAATTGATTATTGCTGACCCTTTTTGCTACCATATTATAAGCCTTCCCAGCTCCACATACATCTACGTCGTGCGTTTGACTCTCCCTGGTAATCACTCTATCCAAGCTTTGAGAGTTTTTGACTACAACGGTTGCCGATCACTGCCTGCTGCTGGGTAAGAACTGGTAAGAATTTGAGATTTGCTTGACGGATTTGTGACACCCACCACCACCTCTTGTTAGTAGTCTGTAGGATCATATTCTTGTGTGTTTCTATTGCTGCTAACCATGCCAGGATCACAAGCCGACGAGACTGACTGGGAGAACATGACGAATAAGGATTTGCATGATAAATTTCAGCAAATGATGAGTGGACAGGTGCAAGACGTGCTAAACAGATTTGAAGAGGCCATGGAGAAGATAGATGGCATGGAGAAGACGTTTGAAACAAAGATCGATAACAAGTTTAATGAATTGCTCGCGCGTCTTCCACCACCACCACCCGCTGCACCTAACGCACCTCTCCAACAACAGCAACAACGACTACCTCCACGTCGCGAAATAGACCTCCGCCGAGCGAGCCGTGTTCCTCTTGCGTTTGGCCAAACTGTTGGTGCTGCTGTTGATACTTCTGTGGCTCCTGCTGCTGATGTGGAGGAGGATGATTATGTGGGAGATTACGAGGATGAGGTTGCTCAAAATCAGAACTATGTGCAACCACCAGCACCACCACCAGCAGGTCGACCTCAGCTATATATTCGTAATGGTAGGCCTACACCACCACCTCGGGTACGAGATGATGTCCATATTCCTAAACTGAAATTGAATATTCCACCATTTGAGGGTAGATATGTTCCTGATATATATCTTACTTGGGAGTTAGAAACTGAACAACGTTTTACATGTTTACAATATCCCGAGGAGAGACGGGTTGCTGCTGCTGTTTGTGCTTTCACTAGTTTTGCATGTGTCTGGTGGTCTGAACATTGTAGATTATATCCTATTCCAACTACTTGGGCTGCTTTGAAAACTGCTATGCGTACGCGTTGGGTTCCACCATATTATCAACGTGAATTGCTTCAAAATTTGCAGCGTTTAAGACAAGGAAAAAATTCTGTAGAAGAATATTATCAGGAATTACAAACTGGCATGATTCGATGTGGTATTGTTGAGGAGAATGAAGCTATGCTTGCACGTTTTCTGGGTGGATTAAATAGAGAGATTCAGACCATTCTAGACTATAAGGAGTATACTAATATCACTCGTTTATTCCATCTTGCTTGTAAAGCTGAACGTGAAGTGCAGGATCGACAAGCATTGGCGCGAACTAACTTTTCTACAGGCCGACCTTCATCATATACACCCCGTGCATCTTCTACTTCAACTGCACCAGCACCTCAATCAGGTGCCTCCTACAGTCGTGATACAAGAAAACAGGAACAACCACCATTATCTGCCAAGAGCGCACCTGCCGGGCCTGCACAGAGTTCTTCTTCTTCCAGGGCATCAACAGGGCACACAAGTGATATTATTTGTCGTCGTTGTAAGGGAGGAGGTCATTATGCAAGAGAATGCAAATCTCCGCGTGTGATGATTGCTACCGAGGGTGGTGGATATGAGTCCGCTAGTGACTATGATGAGGAGACATTGGCTCTTATTACACGTGAAGAACATGGTGGAGATGATTCTGATCATGAGACGCAATACATGGCTCCTGAAGATGCTGACAGGTATGAATGTTTGGTTGCTCAACGTGTTTTGAGTGTGCAGGTCACACAAGCTGAGCAAAATCAGAGGCACAATTTGTTCCATACCAAGGGAGTTGTGAAGGAACGTTCTGTGCCCGTCATAATAGACGGAGGGAGCTACAACAACTTGGCTAGCATGGAGATGGTGGAGAAGCTTTCTCTCACCACAAGACCACATCCACATCCTTACTACATCCAATGGTTCAACAACAGCGGCAAGGTTAAGGTAACACGTACTGTTCGTGTGCATTTTAGTATCTCTACATATGCTGATTATGTTGATTGTGATGTGGTACCTATGCAAGCATGTTCCTTATTACTTGGTAGACCATGGCAATTTGATAAAAATTCTGTACACCATGGTAGAAACAATCACTATACTCTTGTTCATAAGGATAAAAATATTACTTTGCTTCCTATGACTCCTGATTCCATTTTGAAAGATGATACTAATAGAGCTAATAAAGCAAAACAGGAGAAGAATAAGAGTGAAAATCAGATTGTGGCAAAAGAATTTGAGCAACAAATGAAGCCTAATAATAAACCATCTAGTGTTGCTTCTGAAATTAAATTGAAAAGTGCATGTTTATTTGCCACCAAATCTGATATTGATGAGCTAGATTTCAGCAAATCTGTTTGCTATGCTTTTGTGTGCAAAGAGGCATTATTTTCATTCGAGGACGTGCCTTCCTCTTTGCCTCCTGCTGTCACTAACATTTTGCAGGAGTTCACTGACGTTTTTCCACAAGACGTGCCACCGGGATTACCGCCTATTCGAGGGATTGAGCATCAGATTGACCTAATTCCCGGTGCTTCACTGCCAAACCATGCACCATACCGTACCAATCCAGAGGAGGCGAAGGAGATTATGCGTCAAGTACAAGAGCTTCTCGACAAAGGTTATATATGCGAATCCCTTAGTCATTGTGCTGTTCCTATTATTCTAGTGCCGAAAAAGGATGGTACATCACGTATGTGTGTTGATTGTAGAGGCATTAATAATATTACTATTCGTTATCGTCATCCTATTCCTAGGCTAGATGATATGCTTGATGAATTGAGTGGCTCTACAATATTCTCCAAAGTTGATTTGCGTAGTGGCTACCATCAAATTCGTATGAAATTGGGAGATGAATGGAAAACATCATTTAAAACTAAGTTTGGATTATATGAGTGGTTAGTCATGCCTTTTGGGTTAACTAATGCACCTAGTACTTTCATGAGATTAATGAACGAAGTTTTACGTGCTTTCATTGGACGATTTGTGATAGTTTACTTTGATGACATATTGATTTATAGCAGATCTTTGGAAGAACATTTGGAACATTTACGTGATGTTTTTATTGCTCTACGTGATGCACGTTTGTTTGGTAACCTTGGGAAGTGCACCTTTTGCACCGACCGTGTGACGCCCCCGATTCAATCGTACACTAATCATGCACGCAAATGTGTACGATCAAGATCAGGGACTCACGGGAAGATATCACAACACAACTCTAAAACATAAATAAGTCATACAAGCATCATAATACAAGCCAGGGGCCTCGAGGGCTCGAATACAAGTGCTCGATCATAGACGAGTCAGCGGAAGCAACAATATCTGAGTACAGACATAAGTTAAACAAGTTTGCCTTAAGAAGGCTAGCACAAACTGGGATACAGATCGAAAGAGGCGCAGGCCTCCTGCCTGGGATCCTCCTAAACTACTCTTGGTCGTCGTCAGCGGGCTGCACGTAGTAGTAGGCACCTCCAGTGTAGTAGGAATTATCGTCGACGGTGGCGTCTGGCTCCTGGACTTCAGCATCTGGTTGCGACAACCAGAAAGAAAGGAAAGGGGGAAAAAAGGGGGGGAGAAAGCAACCGTGAGTACTCATCCAAAGTACTCGCAAGCAAGGAGCTACACTACATATGCATGGGTATATGTGTAAAGGGCCATATCGGTGGACTGAACTGCAGAATGCCAGAATAAGAGGGGGATAGCTAGTCCTATCGAAGACTACGCTTCTGGCAGCCTCCGTCTCGCAGCATGTAGAAGAGAGTAGATTGAAGTCCTCCAAGTAGCATCTCCAAGTAGCATCTCCAAGTATCATCTCCAAGTAGCATCTCCAAGTATCATCTCCAAGTAGCATCGCATAGCATAAACCTACCCGGCGATCCTCCCCTCGTCGCCCTGTGGAAAAGCGATCACCGGGTTGTCTGTGGAACTTGGAAGGGTGTGTTTTATTAAGTATCC
>NC_041393.1:351641558-351650155 GCF_002162155.2 Triticum dicoccoides
GGGGGTTATGGAGGGTTAGGTGGGCCGTCCTGGCCGGTTGGGCCGTGGGGCGGCCTGGTGGCCAGCTGGGCCACGAGGCCCAGCGGGGGGGGGGGGGCTTTTCTGTTTTTATTTCTTTTGTTCTAATTTGTTTATTATCCTTTTTCTGTTTTCTATTTTATTTTAGTTCCTCTTTTATTTTAGTTTTATAGACTATAAAAGTAGTCCCTAATTTGGTGTTAGTAATTAGCTACTGCCACATAAGTTTGGGCAACAAAATAAAATAGCTTAATATTTTATTTATCGTAAAAGGCATTCAACAAATTGTTTTTGCTACTGTTTAAAACATTTTAGAGTATTTTACACCTTTATAAAAGTGTGGTTTCTCCACCATACTTACGTATGCATTATTTGGCTCACTCCGAACATTTTAGTTTTAATAATTGAAAACTTTTATTGTTTTCTTGGTTTTAAATTTGAATTTCGAACTAGGTTCCGAACTAACGCGAGTTTATCCATAGTAACCGAGGTGACGTGGCATCATTAGCGGGGATTACTGTAGCTTAATTACCCGGGCGTCACAATTCTCCTCCACTACAAGAAATCTCGTCCCGAGATTTAAGAGGGGGTATAAGGGGGAAGGTCTGGTTACGAAATCCTAACGAATCTTCTCAGTCTTGGTTGCTCTTCTTGAAGAGGTCGATCCATTACATTGACATCTTCATTTCTCTGATTCAGGTCATCATGGTGATGTCGTCCTTTGCTTCCTTTGCTTCAGGATCTCCAACGTACTTACGAATAGGTAAGGGGCAGCTTGACTACGACAGAATGCTTGTGAGGGATACAACCTGGGGGTTAACCCATGAAGGAGCATAAGATTATCTCTCGAGTTGAACATATAAAATACCTCGAGAGTAAGGTACGAAGGTACAATAAGAGGTTCCAAGCGGATAAATAGTTGCTCGAAGTCTGAACCAGAGTGAGAAAGGGGTTCAGAGTAGCGACAGTAATTATTGCGTCTGATACCATAATAGAGCACTAGGAAGGTGGCCCATGATTTAAATACGAAACCAAGCGTGGGGGAATAACCACTAGAAACAGGGTCGTACAGGAGAGTCAGGTTTCGATCCAGTGGACCTGTGGGTTATGGGCCCACCATGTGGGTTAGAAGTAGGAAGGGCGGAGACGTCTTGCATGATCATGCAAGCTAGGCATGTCAGGGGGGGGTAGCCTGTCAATTATGTCGGCGACAACGTCGATACCAAGGGCGAGGGACGAAGAGAACTACTTTCCTGCTCGTTGAACGAGGCGGACCAATAGGCAAAGTTCTCATCCATCGGTGGTTACCGGAATGTCATCAACAATAAAAACAGGGTCTTACTGACAGAGTTGTACATCGGGGTGTTTGCACAAGCAGTGGATTATTACTGCTTATATCATATAGATCATAGCAAAGGTCTAAACAAACCAATGGAAGGAAAATATGATCATCAGATTAAACAGAACAATGGAAAGGAAAATGTGTTTAAACACATATTTCAGGGGTATATCCTTCCTAATGACAAGCAGAGCATGATATCCATGACAGGATATAAAGTAGAAAACCATTTAGGAAAGGGGGAAGGAATCTCATGATATTACCCATACAACGGTGTTAGGATAAGTGATAAATAGAATTTAGCATCGTGCTTCAAATGTTCCTGTTGAAAATCGGAGTACCATTGACATGCTTCGAGATAGCATTGACATGGTCTTCAGGTGAAGATCAGACTTTGGAAACACGAAGGATCCATCAGGAATAACTTGTAGAATAAGTCTTACAATTTCCTCATGGACGAATGGATAACCTTGCTGAAAAGGAATCTATAATGATAGGTCCTCCAGCCGGGGGGGGGGGTGCTAGGCATGACATCATGTTACCGGGTCATCAAAGGATCAACTTCATGACTCTTGGAAAATTGTCCCAACCATCATATCTGATGGAGATTCAGATATGAGGGGTGTCAGGATACCTCAGGCTCAGGATGCCTGAGAAGAAAGGTGCAACACAAATTGACGGGATGACACTGTAAGATTCTCGGGAAATGAACTAAGAAGTGATTTCCGTTAACAAGAGTTCATCATTAACCCAAGGAGAGGATGATGAGGTGGCCGATGGACTCAGCGATAATTCAACGAGGTATCCAAAAGATGGATCTCCACAATTATGTGGATAAGGGGATAACATCTGTCAGATTAAACAATAAAATGGGATATGCTCGAGGAAAACATACATAATTAAACATTGGTTGAAGGGTGCGCCCGAAATATGGTTGGGTTGCACGACCAATGTTAGAGTGGTGACTTGACAAACAAAAGAATTAGAATGAAACTCGACCATTACTTCAAAGCAATGGGGTTGCTAGAAGTTTTGAATTCACACCTCATAGTTCAATTGTCGGTATTCCGGTTAGAAACAACACGGGTACCAAGAAAGAATGGTGAGGGTGAGAAGTATCACCATACCAAGAATTCTTAAGAGGTGGAGTAATCCTCACGACCTTCTTGACATAAAAGATGGTAATACTCCATGGTAAAGAAGAACAAATGCTAGGTAGCAAGGAACTCGAGGTATAACACAGAACACAAACAAGTTTTTGTTGGAGGGAACGCAATAAAGAGGTCGATGACAACACAAATCATCGAGGGCAAGGATGGTATTTCTCATCATTAATTCAATTGATATCCTGGAAGAGCATCAGAATGTAGATGGTGATCATGACACATTTGTCGAGAGATTCCACGAAGATGTAATCGATCCGCGATCACAACAAGTCAAAAGAATGATGAAGCAAGAGGTTATTGGAACCATAGGTACGACACAAACTCGAACTCAAGCTTGTTGTTTAAGGTGAAAGGGTATGACGAGGAAAATCGACGTAAGCTTAGCTATCGTCGCAAATTGGTGCTCCGAGAATAAGGACCAGGTAGCACAGTTAGAATCGTCACGACAATGATATAGCCAAACAGGCTAGGAATGGCGTGATCGGGTACAAACTCGTACTTATAGAAGCTTACTGAAGAGTTGTTGAACCGAAGAGCGGACTCGGTTCAGTTATCGGTGTCTTTGAGTGTATAATAACTCAGAGCCCGTGAAAAATTGGAATTAGTTGGAAGGTAGCACTTGATTAAGAACTCATAAGAAGTTATGCAGTTCCATGATAATCTCGAGATACCAGGGGGGTAATACTCGACACAAGATCAAAGTAAAGGTTGGACTGGCGTATTGATCCATAGGAGACAATTGTTTTAAATTGTCCGAGAAATGAGATCAAAGAAGAACAATCATGGTCGGAACCACGGTTGCAAGGGATCAATTCACAGATACCATATGTTAGTTACCAAGGAAATAGTTATTGTTACAAGAAGCTTCCATGATAGGATATACATCGCGTCCATGGGCATGAACACAAAGTTCAAGGTCGACTCCCACTTCTCCAATGCATACCCTTTCATTCACTTCTCGCTTTCGATGAAGTTATAGCGTTGAAATTTTATCTGGCAAAATACCAGAAGAGTACGACTCGTGAAAACTTTCGAGTTCACACTTATTAAGGAAGGCATAGGTTCAACCCATCGGGGCATCTTAGAATCCTATACCAAAATCTTTTAGAAGTAATTAACTCAAGCTCGAAGGCAGAGCATGGTTGAGAAAGCAGACGATACAATTTACCAAAGGCATTATGTATCCGAGAAAAGGCTCACAAGTTTATTGAATATGAAGGGCGTTGTCAGATAAAATCCAACAAAGGATCTGGTGGTCCACAAGGGATCTGACGTGAGCATCGGTACTCAACTAGAGGAAGAAGAATGCAAGGAGATCAAATTATAGAAACAACTGGCTAACTCAATTGTCAAATGCAAAGGAATTATGATTTCCAAATCAAGGGATCAGAAGCAATGCTCTGATTAGGGATGGATAAGTTGAATAGCCTTAGGGTACAATCAACGACAATTGGATTGGTCGAGAACCAATTCCAGTTAGAAGAATGGAAGCTCAGCCGGAAAGGTAATTTATAAGGAGCAACGATGATTGCGTGTATTCGCAACATATTGAGTCAACAGACTCAAAATGATAATGACAAGGAATGTCAATATGACTACGAGACTTATGGGATTATCCATAATGCAAGCAAGCAAGAATTTTCAAGAGCCAAAGGCCCCAAAGGATTTTCGGAAGATCGAATATTATTTTGAAGACTTTTGTGAAACTCATGAACAACTGGGGATAAGCGGATACTCGACAAGTGCGAGAATTATCCATAGGGGTATCCAGGTGACAAGGAATTGCAAGACAGTAGGCACAAGATATTCTCGGATCAATAGAGAGAATTTCGGGGTATCTTGTAATAACAAGATCAACTGGGAATAAAAGTAAGAACGTCAAGTGTATGTATTTATCCATAGGGATATTTCGATGGTAGGGAATTGCAAAAGCAACGGACACAAAGTCTCAAAAGAGTTTCGGCGAGTAACTTCGAAATCTTCTGGTGCAGCCGGCGATCACCTGCAGTAAGGGGCTCTCCGGGTGGATGCGATCATGAGATCCTAATCTTAGAGTTAGCAAATTCATTTAACCCGAATAGTAGAGAGATCAGAGTCCCAGAGTAAAGGTCGAGGAGTAAAAGATTCTACTACCACCCAATGGCGACGTGGGCCCATGGGCCGCACAGCCATGTTAGTAAAAGTTTTGTAAAGTCTCGACTCGACTTCGGCCAAGGAGTTGGAAGGGGGATTCCTACAGGCAGTCGGCTCTGATACCAACTTGTGACGCTCCCGATTCAATCGTACACTAATCATGCACGCAAATGGGTACGATCAAGATCAGGGACTCACGGGAAGATATCACAACACAACTCTAAAACATAAATAAGTCATACAAGCATCATAATACAAGCCAGGGGCCTCGAGGGCTCGAATACAAGTGCTCGATCATAGACGAGTCAGCGGAAGCAACAATATCTGAGTACAGACATAAGTTAAACAAGTTTGCCTTAAGAAGGCTAGCACAAACTGGGATACAGATCGAAAGAGGCGCAGGCCTCCTGCCTGGGATCCTCCTAAACTACTCTTGGTCGTCGTCAGCGGGCTGCACGTAGTAGTAGGCACCTCCAGTGTAGTAGGAATTATCGTCGACGGTGGCGTCTGGCTCCTGGACTTCAGCATCTGGTTGCGACAACCAGAAAGAAAGGAAAGGGGGAAAAAAGGGGGGGGAGAAAGCAACCGTGAGTACTCATCCAAAGTACTCGCAAGCAAGGAGCTACACTACATATGCATGGGTATATGTGTAAAGGGCCATATCGGTGGACTGAACTGCAGAATGCCAGAATAAGAGGGGGATAGCTAGTCCTATCGAAGACTACGCTTCTGGCAGCCTCCGTCTCGCAGCATGTAGAAGAGAGTAGATTGAAGTCCTCCAAGTAGCATCTCCAAGTAGCATCTCCAAGTATCATCTCCAAGTAGCATCTCCAAGTATCATCTCCAAGTAGCATCGCATAGCATAAACCTACCCGGCGATCCTCCCCTCGTCGCCCTGTGGAAAAGCGATCACCGGGTTGTCTGTGGAACTTGGAAGGGTGTGTTTTATTAAGTATCCGGTTCTAGTTGTCATAAGGTCAAGGTACAACTCCAAGTCGTCCTGTTACCGAAGATCACGGCTATTCGAATAGATTAACTTCCCTGCAGGGGTGCACCACATAGCCCAACACGCTCGATCCCATTTGGCCGGACACACTTTCCTGGGTCATGCCCGGCCTCGGAAGATCAACACGTCGCAGCCCCACCTAGGCAAAACAGAGAGGCCAGCACGCCGGTCTAAACCTAAGCGCACAGGGGTCTGGGCCCATCGCCCATAGCACACCTGCACGTTGCGAGGGCGGCCGGAAGCAGAACTAGCCCCCTTAATACAAGAGCAGGCTTACGTTCCAATCCGGCGCGCGCCGCTCCGTCGCTGACGTCTGAAGTGCTTCGGCTGATACCACGACGCCGGGATACCCATAACTACTCCCGCGTAGATGGTTAGTGCGTATAGGCCAGTAGCCAGACTCAGATCAAATACCAAGATCTCGTTAAGCGTGTTAAGTATCCGCGAACGCCGAACAGGGCCAGGCCCACCTGTGATGAGGACATCAATACAATTGTTACACCCACAGCCCCTGCTGCTATACATACTGGACCAATTACTAGAGCCCGTGCACGCCAACTAAATTACCAGGTACTTTCGTTTCTTGGTAATGATTCTAATGTTCATGAGAATATGATGCTGCCTAAATTGGATACATTTGTTTTGCTTACAAATGAAGGGCCTAGCTTGGAGAAGGATGAACATTGGAGCAAGAACAAGCATGGAGATGATGGCATGCGCAAGGGGAACAAGAACGGAGTTACAAGTGATGATCTCAGGACTTTGAAGCCACCATAATGGGTGCATGAAGCCTTGGACGAAATATACAAGATGCCACTTCATAAATTTCGTCCCGAGGCTATTTTAGGTGCTGCGTCACCTTATTATTGGGCCAGGCCCATGTAATTTCGAAGTACATAAGTATAGGCTATTTTTAGAGTCCGTATGTGTGGGGAAACAAGAGATAGGGTTGATTTCGGACCCCTCCACCAAGGGCCACGAAATTCCCCCCTCTTCCTCCATATATACAGCCCTTAGGGCATCGTTTAGACTTTGGGTTTTGTTTAGATTAAAAGTTCGCCATAGCTGCAACTTCGCGTACTTCGTTTGTGTTCAACGACCAGACAAAGGCGTCACAGAACCCCACCTTGATCAATAAAGCTTTCATCTTATATTCGCAATATCCAGATTGCAATCTCAGTTTCTTGCTTGTTCTTCGTTTGCTCGCAGGAAACAGACCCTCGTGGTCAGGTTGATCGTGCTCCGGCGTGGTCAATAACCTCTCGGAGTTGGTTTAGCGATTGCTAAGGCGCGACGTCCTCGCACGTTCGTAGTCGGATCGTCAAAGTCGACTTCCACCAAAGCGAAATCCATCATCTCATCGAAAGACGGGACACCTCCGCCTCTATCAACCTGTCTCCTAGGTGGTCTCAACCTGCCCTGTCGCTCCGCCACAAAGTAACAGTCGAGGGCCGTCGGGAACCCAGGCCCACCTCTACCGGGATGGAGCCACCTGTCCTTTCAGCCCCCTCGTCAGAATCACTTGCGGGTACTCAATGAGCTGACCCGACTTTAATCACCATCTGTATAGTATGTATGTATGTATAGTATATACCCGTGATCATCTCCCGAAGTGATCACGGCCCGATAGTATAGCAAGGCAGACGGACAAGAGTGTAGGGCCACTGATGGAACACTAGCATCCTATACTAAGCATTTAGGATTGCGGGTAAGGTATCAATGACTGTAGCAGCAATGACAGGCTATGCATCAGAATAGGATTAACGGAAAGCAGTAACATGCTACACTACTCTAATGCAAGCAGTATAGAGAAGAGTAGGCGATATCTGGTGATCAAAGGGGGGGGGGGCTTGCCTGGTTGCTCTGGCAAGAGAGAGGGGTCGTCAACTCCGTAGTCGAGCTGGGCAGCAGCAGCGTCGGTCTCGGTGTCTAGCGAGAGAAGAGGGGGAAGAAACAATAAATATAATGCAAACAAATGCATGACGATGCATGACATGACAAAGCGTGATGCTAGGTGTGCCCTAACGCGGTACGAGGTGGTACCGGTGAAGGGGGGAAACATCCGGGAAATTATCCCCGGTGTTTCGCGTTTTCGGACAGATGAACCGGAGGGGGAAAGTTGCGGGTTCGATAGGTTAGGGGTGTGTGGCGGACGAACGGGTTGCGTATCCGGATTCGTCTCGTCGTTCTGAGCAACTTTCATGTTGAAAATATTTTAATCCGAGTTACGGATTAAAAGATATGATTTTTAAAAGATTTTAACAATTTTGGAATTTAATTATTTATTTAATTAATTCGAAAAAATGTATTTATGACGTCAGCATGATGTCATGCTGACGTCAGCAGTCAACAGGGGTTGACTGAGTCAACCCTGGCATGTGGGTCCCGTTCGTCAGTGACTGTTAACTAATTACCCTAGTTTAGTTTAATTAACAGTAGTTAATTAGGTTAATTAGCCATTAGGTTAATTAATCAGGAGTAATTAAATTAATTATTTACTTAATTAATTAATTAAACAATTAATTATATTAATTATATTTATTTAATTATTTTATTATTATTGTTTTTTTTAATAAAAACGTTCGAGGGTGGGGCCCCTTGTCATAGGCCCCTAGGCCTAACGGGTGCATGGGCGCACGGGCGCCCGATCCGGATGGAGCCCCAGTGGGCGCGGGCGCTGGAAGTGGCCGCCGGCTCGGCAGTGGCCCGTGGGGCTGGAGGCGGGGCAGCGGACACAGCCGCAGGGGCGACGGCCACGGCGCGAGCGGGCAGGGGTGGTCGTGGTGAGCGCACGGAGAGCGCGGGGTTGCGGGCGCGTTGAGCGGGATGGCGAGGCGTGCATGGGGCGCACGCGCGTGGTGGCCGCGGCGACGAGCGCCGGGCGCGCGCGGTGGTGCGTCGAGCAGGGGAGGCCGGGGGGTGCGCGACGCGCTGA
>NC_041393.1:351651214-351717836 GCF_002162155.2 Triticum dicoccoides
GGGGGTTATGGAGGGTTAGGTGGGCCGTCCTGGCCGGTTGGGCCGTGGGGCGGCCTGGTGGCCAGCTGGGCCACGAGGCCCAGCGGGGGGGGGGGGGCTTTTCTGTTTTTATTTCTTTTGTTCTAATTTGTTTATTATCCTTTTTCTGTTTTCTATTTTATTTTAGTTCCTCTTTTATTTTAGTTTTATAGACTATAAAAGTAGTCCCTAATTTGGTGTTAGTAATTAGCTACTGCCACATAAGTTTGGGCAACAAAATAAAATAGCTTAATATTTTATTTATCGTAAAAGGCATTCAACAAATTGTTTTTGCTACTGTTTAAAACATTTTAGAGTATTTTACACCTTTATAAAAGTGTGGTTTCTCCACCATACTTACGTATGCATTATTTGGCTCACTCCGAACATTTTAGTTTTAATAATTGAAAACTTTTATTGTTTGCTTGGTTTTAAATTTGAATTTCGAACTAGGTTCCGAACTAACGCGAGTTTATCCATAGTAACCGAGGTGACGTGGCATCATTAGCGGGGATTACTGTAGCTTAATTACCCGGGCGTCACAGACCGAGTATCTTTTCTTGGCTATGTTGTTACTCCACGGGGAATTGAAGTTGATAAAGCCAAGATTGAAGCTATTGAGAGTTGGCCGCAGCCCAAAACGGTCACACAAGTGAGGAGTTTTCTTGGCCTCGCTGGATTCTATAGGTGTTTTGTGAGAGATTTCAGCACCATTGCTGCACCTCTCAATGAGCTTACAAAGAAAGATGTGCCTTTTCTTTGGGGTACCGCACAGGAAGAAGCCTTCACGGTATTGAAAGATAAGTTGACACATGCTCCTTTACTCCAACTTCCTGATTTTAATAAGACTTTTGAGCTTGAATGTGATGCTAGTGGAATTGGATTAGGAGGTGTGTTATTACAAGATGGCAAACCTGTTGCATACTTTTCTGAAAAATTGAGTGGGCCTAGTCTGAATTATTCTACTTATGATAAAGAATTATATGCTCTTGTTCGGACTTTAGAAACATGGCAACATTATTTATGGCCCAAAGAATTTGTTATACATTCTGATCATGAATCTTTGAAACATATTAAAAGTCAAGCTAAACTAAATCGTACACATGCTAAATGGGTTGAATTCATTGAGACTTTCCCTTATGTCATTAAACACAAGAAGGGAAAAGAAAATGTTATTGCTGATGCATTGTCTCGTCGCTATACTATGCTTTCACAACTTGACTTCAAAATATTTTGTTTGGAGACCATCAAAGATCAATATGTGCATGATGCTGATTTTAAAGATGTAATGCAGAATAGTAAAGAAGGAAGAATGTGGAACAAGTTTGTTGTTAACGATGGATTTGTGTTTCGTGCTAACAAGCTATGCATTCCAGCTAGCTCCGTTCGTCTTTTGTTGTTGCAGGAGGCGCATGGAGGAGGATTAATGGGACACTTTGGCGTGAAGAAGACAGAGGACGTACTTGCTACACATTTCTTTTGGCCAAAGATGAGACGGGATGTTGAGCGTTTTATTGCTCGCTGCACTACATGTCAAAAAGCTAAGTCACGACTCAATCCTCATGGTTTATATATGCCTTTGCCTGTACCTAGTGTTCCTTGGGAGGATATATCTATGGACTTTGTTTTAGGTTTACCTCGAACAAAGAAGGGGAGGGATAGCATATTTGTTGTCGTGAATAGATTCTCGAAAATGGCACACTTTATACCATGTCATAAAAGCGATGATGCTGTTAATGTTGCTGATTTGTTCTTTCGTGAAATTATTCGCTTGCATGGTGTGCCAAATACTATTGTTTCAGATCGTGATACTAAATTTCTTAGCCACTTTTGGAGATGTTTATGGGCTAAGTTGGGGACTAAACTGCTTTTTAGTACTACTTGTCACCCCCAAACTGATGGACAAACTGAAGTAGTCAATAGAACGTTGTCTACTATGCTTAGGGCTGTTTTGAAGAATAATAAGAAAATGTGGGAGGAATGCTTGCCTCATATTGAATTTGCTTATAATCGTTCATTGCATTCTACTACTAAGATGTGCCCTTTTGAAGTTGTGTATGGTTTCCTACCTCGTGCACCTATTGATTTGTTGCCTCTTCCATCTTCGGAGAAGGTTAATTTTGATGCTAAACAACATGCTGAATTGATTTTAAAATTGCATGAGTTAACTAAGGAAAACATTGAGTGTATGAATGCTAAATATAAACTTGCTGGAGATAAGGGTAGAAAACATGTTGTGTTTGCACCTGGAGATCTTGTTTGGTTACATTTGCGTAAGGATAGATTTCCTGATTTGCGCAAATCAAAGCTAATGCCACGTGCTGATGGTCCCTTTAAGGTGTTAGAGAAAATAAATGATAATGCATATAAACTTGAGCTGCCTGCAGATTTTGGGGTTAGTCCCACTTTTAACATTGCAGATTTGAAGCCTTATTTGGGTGAGGAAGATGAACTTCCGTCGAGGACGACTTCATTTCAAGAAGGGGAGGATGATGAGGACATCAATACAATTGTTACACCCACAGCCCCTGCTGCTATACATACTGGACCAATTACTAGAGCCCGTGCACGCCAACTAAATTACCAGGTACTTTCGTTTCTTGGTAATGATTCTAATGTTCATGAGAATATGATGCTGCCTAAATTGGATACATTTGTTTTGCTTACAAATGAAGGGCCTAGCTTGGAGAAGGATGAACATTGGAGCAAGAACAAGCATGGAGATGATGGCATGCGCAAGGGGAACAAGAACGGAGTTACAAGTGATGATCTCAGGACTTTGAAGCCACCATAATGGGTGCATGAAGCCTTGGACGAAATATACAAGACGCCACTTCATAAATTTCGTCCCGAGGCTATTTTAGGTGCTGCGTCACCTTATTATTGGGCCAGGCCCATGTAATTTCGAAATACATAAGTATAGGCTATTTTTAGAGTCCGTATGTGTGGGGAAACAAGAGATAGGGTTGATTTCGGACCCCTCCACCAAGGGCCACGAAATTCCCCCCTCTTCCTCCATATATACAGCCCTTAGGGCATCGTTTAGACTTTGGGTTTTGTTTAGATTAAAAGTTCGCCATAGCTGCAACTTCGCGTACTTCGTTTGTGTTCAACGACCAGACAAAGGCGTCACAGAACCCCACCTTGATCAATAAAGCTTTCATCTTATATTCGCAATATCCAGATTGCAATCTTAGTTTCTTGCTTGTTCTTCGTTTGCTCGCAGGAAACAGACCCTCGTGGTCAGGTTGATCGTGCTCCGGCGTGGTCAATAACCTCTCGGAGTTGGTTTAGCGATTGCTAAGGCGCATCGTCCTCACACGTTCGTAGTCGGATCGTCAAAGTCGACTTCCACCAAAGCGAAATCCACCATCTCATCGAAAGACGGGACACCTTTGCCTCTATCAAGTGGTATCAGATTTCTAGGTTGCTCGGTGAGATTTTACAGTTTTTCGTAGTTTAGATCGAGTCTGTCTTCATACCTATAGTCCACGAAAAAGCCACAAAAAAAATTAGGGTTAGTTCATCATATCCGAACCAATCTGAGCCTTGCATAATCTTTTTAGGGTTTTGCTTTGTTGAATTTGCGGTTGCATCGTCGTGTCTAGTTGCTGGTCTTAGAGTCTAGTCTTTTAGAGTTTCGAGTTCTGGTCATAAGTTGTCACGCCGCCGCCGCACCATCATCATCGCCCCTGCCATCTACCACCACCGCACCGAATCCGTATCCATATACCACCACCAATCCGTGTCCATATACCACCACCGATCCATATCCATATACTACCACCGCTACCACCACCGCTGCCATATACCACCACCATATATCCACCACCAATCCGAGTTCCTTGCTTATTAGGTTTACCTCGAACAAAGAAGGGGAGGGATAGCATATTTGTTGTCGTGGATAGATTCTCGAAAATGGCACACTTTATACCATGTCATAAAAGCGATGATGCTGTTAATGTTGCTGATTTGTTCTTTCGTGAAATTATTCGCTTGCATGGTGTGCCAAATACTATTGTTTCAGATCGTGATACTAAATTTCTTAGCCACTTTTGGAGATGTTTATGGGCTAAGTTGGGGACTAAGCTGCTTTTTAGTACTACTTGTCACCCCCAAACTGATGGACAAACTGAAGTAGTCAATAGAACGTTGTCTACTATGCTTAGGGCTGTTTTGAAGAATAATAAGAAAATGTGGGAGGAATGCTTGCCTCATATTGAATTTGCTTATAATCGTTCATTGCATTCTACTACTAAGATGTGCCCTTTTGAAGTTGTGTATGGTTTCCTACCTCGTGCACCTATTGATTTGTTGCCTCTTCCATCTTCGGAGAAGGTTAATTTTGATGCTAAACAACATGCTGAATTGATTTGAAAAATGCATGAGTTAACTAAGGAAAACATTGAGCGTATGAATGCTAAATATAAACTTGCTGGAGATAAGGGTAGAAAACATGTTGTGTTTGCACCTGGAGATCTTGTTTGGTTACATTTGCGTAAGGATAGATTTCCTGATTTGTGCAAATCAAAGTTAATGCCACGTGCTGATGGTCCCTTTAAGGTGTTAGAGAAAATAAATGATAATGCATATAAACTTGAGCTGCCTGCAGATTTTGGGGTTAGTCCCACTTTTAACATTGCAGATTTGAAGCCTTATTTGGGCGAGGAAGATGAACTTCCGTCGAGGACGACTTCATTTCAAGAAGGGGAGGATGATGAGGACATCAATACAATTGTTACACCTACAGCCCCTGCTGCTATACATACTGGACCAATTACTAGAGCTCGTGCATGCCAACTAAATTACCAGGTACTTTCGTTTCTTGGTAATGATTCTAATGTTCATGAGAATATGATGCTGCCTAAATTGGATACATTTGTTTTGCTTACAAACGAAGGGCCTAGCTTGGAGAAGGATGAACATTGGAGCAAGAACAAGCATGGAAATGATGGCATGCGCAAGGGGAACAAGAACGGAGTTACAAGTGATGATTTCAGGACTTTGAAGCCACCATAATGGGTGCATGAAGCCTTGGACGAAATATACAAGATGCCACTTCATAAATTTCGTCCCGAGGCTATTTTAGGTGCTGCGTCACCTTATTATTGGGCCAGGCCCATGTAATTTCGAAATACATAAGTATAGGCTATTTTTAGAGTCCGTATGTGTGGGGAAACAAGAGATAGGGTTGATTTCGGACCCCTCCACCAAGGGCCACGAAATTCCCCCCTCTTCCTCCATATATACAGCCCTTAGGGCATCGTTTAGACTTTGGGTTTTGTTTAGATTAAAAGTTCTCCATAGCTGCAACTTCGCGTACTTCGTTTGTGTTCAACGACCAGACAAAGGCGTCACAGAACCCCACCTTGATCAATAAAGCTTTCATCTTATATTCGCAATATCCAGATTGCAATCTCAGTTTCTTGCTTGTTCTTCGTTTGCTCGCAGGAAACAGACCCTTGTGGTCAGGTTGATCGTGCTCCGGCGTGGTCAATAACCTCTCGGAGTTGGTTTAGCGATTGCTAAGGCACGACGTCCTCGCACGTTCGTAGTCGGATCGTCAAAGTCGACTGCCACCAAAGCAATATCCATCATCTCATCGAAAGACGGGACACCTTTGCCTCTATCACCTCCAATGTCTACATAAACCAGAGGGCTTAGTCTGGAGACGGGATTATAATATTCATAGGCTAGACAATCTAGGTTTTAGCCATTACGATCTCGAGGTAGATCAACTCTTGTAACCCCACTACAATCAAGCATGACGTAGGGTTTTACCTCCTTTGAGAGGGCCCAAACCTGGGTAAGCATTGTGTCCCTCTATCCATTGTTACCTTTGATCCTCAAACATACAACTTGGGCCCCCCTACCCGAGATCTGCCTGTTTTGACACCGACATTGGTGCTTTCATTGAGTGCTCCATTGTGTTGTCAACAGAAGGGTTGATGGCATGCCTCTTCATCAACAATGATATTGTGTCCAGGAAGACTTTTCTCCCCTGATAGGTCTTTGTGTTCGGCGGCTTCGAGGTACGTGCTGACTAGACTGGCCGCCTCGACCAGGTCGACAGCTATGCCCCTGGTCACTAGATTAGGTTTGGGAACTTGAACTACGTTGCTGACATCCGAGGGGATCTAATCTTCAAGGGCTCCGTGCCCCCAACTGCTGCTCCCCACCCTCACAAAGAGGGCCCTTCGGATCCACTGTCAGATCTCGTTCAGGGACTAATTCTCACACCTGCCTCCGCCTTAGATTTGGGGCAGATCGCGTTTTCCGACGACGGGAGGATTCACCCTGTTGAACTCTCTTCCATCATGGAACCCTCAGCCAGAGACCTAGACGGGACCGCGCCATCAGAGACAAACGGAACTCTCCCAGTCACTAGAGAGCCAGACTCGCCTCTGGAGGATAACTTTGAACTGTTGAGCTCTGCACCTCCGGACCCCATGAAGTGCCCGGTCCCGTAGGTCCGCAGACCCCCATCCAGCTTTCGCTTCTAGATGAAGCACTGGGCTTAATACAATCTCTCGCCATTATGGAAGTTTCACCTCCGAACTACACCCAGTGCAAGCTGGGGACTGAGGTCGGGGAATTTTTCACCGTACCCACCACCCACTTAGTAGCCACTGTTAATGATTAAACCGACATGCTAGACTACGCCTCCGAAGACATCAACGACATGGATGATGATGTCGACGTCAAACAAAGCCAAAACCCACCTATTACTGGGCGTTGGACGGCCACTTCTACCTACGATGTACACATGGTGGACACTCTTGAGGAAAAGGTCGACAAGAGCATCCAAGATCCACGCAAGCATAAGCCTGTCGACGAACCACCAAAGCACTGCGTCAGCGGCGCAGCTCACGATCGTGTTGGGCAAAGGATAGCACTACTGGCACCGGAGATAATGAAACCCCGGACAATGCCGAACACCACCCAGTCGAACCCACGTCTGAACAAGACAAGACGGAGGAGGGTCACTATAGCCCTAAGCACGCAAATCACAAGGGCTCGGAGGATTGCAATTACTAACCTATCTCTGAAGAGGATGTGAGCCTCGGTGACAAAGATTTCATTGTCCCAAAGGAACCCCTCAAACAAGAATGCTTTAAGCGACAACTCATCGCCACTGTGCGGAGCCTAAAAAAGAAACAGCAGCAACTTCAAGATGAACAGGATACGCTCAATGACATGTGGACTAAGGTCCTAGCCACCGAAGAGTACGGCCTTGAGCGACCAGTAAAGATTTACCCAAAGCGCAGGCTGCTGCCACAGTTCAACAATGAAGCCCTCGAGCCAGATCTGTTGAAATACAACTATGCTGATCAACTAGACCGACCACCACGTGGACGGGACAAACTGGACCATCATGCAGAACACAACCGGCACCACCTCGTCATAGAGGCAGGGAGACAACGACACCATACTACACATATGACCTACGTCAGGATCTGGCCAATAATACGGTCAGACCAGATCGATCTATGGATCCAGAGGACATGCCCCGACACGAGATGACGGTCACCAAACCTGGCTCGATCAACATCATCAAGTTCGAGGTCAGCACCGAACACAGATGTCATCCCAACTATGTCGCGATGTAGCCAGGTATAGAGGTGTCGCACACCCTATGTGCTTTACTGATGAAGTAATGCAACACAAATTTCCTGAAGGGTTTAAACCCATAAACATCGAACAATACAATGGAACAACAGAACTTGCCGTCTGGATTGAGGATTTTCTTCTCCACATTCATATGGCTTGCGAAGATCACCTCCACACCATCAAATATCTCCCCTTGAAGTTGAAGGCGCCAGCACGACACTAGTTGAATGACCTCCCAGAGAGCTCCATAGGGAGCTGGGAAGATTTAGAAGATGCTTTCCTGGACAACTTTCAGGGCACTTATGTCCGGCCTCCGGATGCCGACAATCTCAGTCACATAATCCAGCAACCCAGAGAGTCAGCCCGCAAACTTTGGAATCGCTTCCTCATTAAAAAGAACCAAATCATGGATTGTCCAGACGTTGAAGCCTTAGCGGCCTTTAAACATAGCATCCGTGATGAATGGCTCGCCCGACACATCGGGCAGGAAAAGCCTAAAACCATGGCAGCCCTAACAACACTTATGACCCGCTTTTGTGCAGGCGAAGATAGCTGGATAGCTTGTAGAAGCAACAGTTCCAGTGATCCCGACACCTCTAACGCCAGGGATGGTAATGGCAGGCCACACTGCAATAAAAATAAATGCCGGAACAACATCGAAGACACGATAGTCAATGCCGGAGTCAATGGTTCTAAATTTGGTCAGCGGAAGAAACCTTTCAATGGCAACAGGGACGGTCCATCCAACTTGGACAAAATCTTCGAGAGGCCCTGTCAGATTCATGGTACCCCCGACAAGCCTGCTAACCTTACCAATAAAAATTGTTGGGTTTGTAAACAGGCCGGTAAGTTAAATACCGAATGCAAGGGGAAGGGACCTCCAAGTGACGACGACGACGAGCCCCATCCACCGAACACCGGAGGTCAGAAGCAGTTTCCCCCCAAAGTAAAAATAGTGAACATGATCTATGTCACTCACATACCCAAAAGGGAGCACAAGCACGCACTAACAGACGTCTATGCCGTAGAGCCGGTCGCCCCAAAGTTCAATCCATGGTCAGCTTGTCTGATCACTTTTGATCGTAGGGATCACCCAACCAGTATCCATCACGAGGGTTCGCCCGCCCTAGTACTCGATCATGTCATCGACGGATATCACCTCACTAGAGTCCTTATGGACGGCAGCATGAACCTTAACTTGATCTACCAAGATACTGTCCGCAAAATGGGCATCGACCCATCAAGAATCAAGCCAAGCAACACTACCTTTAAAGGAGTGATACCCGACATAGAGGCCCATTGTACAGGCTCATTAACACTGGAAGTGGTATTCGGCTCTCGGACAACTTCCGTAGTGAAGAACTGATCTTTGATATTATCCCTTTTCGTAGTGGCTATCACGCACTGCTTGGACGAACCGCTTTCACCCGCTTCAATGCGGTCCCGCACTATGCTTATTTGAAGCTTAAAATGCTCGGACCGCGGGGCGTCATTAGCATCAATGGAAACATGGAGTGCTCCCTCCGAACTGAAGAGCACACTGCGGCCCTAGCAGCCGAGCTATATGACGCCCTCGTCAAGCCGAACAATTCATCGGCCATCAAGACCAATGACATTTTTTAAAAAGTCCGGTCCGCACCTCATATAGATAGCTCGGTGGACCCGGACCTTGCATAGCAATTCTGCCTCCGCTGACTGCCCTATGAGGCCGCGGTATATGTACCGCGCGTACATAACTACGCACTTAAAGTACCTTGGGTAACGCTGGAGGCACACTACAGCAAAGGTCCATAGTACGGCTTGGCCCTATTCAGACCTCATATACCTTTCTCTTTCACTGCAGGTTCTTTCGAAAACCTCAAAGTTGCATGGTGGCACGAGGGCTCCCTCCTGGGCCCCTCTGTCTTTTCTTTATAGACAACCACCTAATCTCCCTCTGAAAGGATCAACTACTAAGGAGAAATGGCGCAGATGTGCGGCAGGGTACCGTAGGGATCTTCAAACCACTACTTTTAGGCCCTGTGTAAAACTTTCCCTTATGTAAATTTTTCGGCATGTAACATGACCTCATTATTCATGGCATTATATGTCAAAGCATGCCTCTATAAGGATATAAAGGAAGCAAATGATTACCACCTATTGTTCGGTACTTAATGTTTTCCCACCTTACTTCTGATTGACGCACGTGCTTTATCCCGGTCTTTGCTCTGAGGGTTATATTCGACCTTGCAAATCCTAAAGTCTGAACACCTATAGGGAACTCTTCGGTGTCCCAGATATTACATTATATGCATCAGTTCCGAATCATGTCTTTGGTCTATAGTTGGGTTGCCCGGCTCTTGTGCTTACCACCTTACGTTCCACTAGTTCGCCTAAGGTAGTAAAGGGAGAACTACTGCGATTGTATTTCCGGCTTGTCCGGTCAAGTACCATAGTAGAGAAAGCCGAAAACTGACCCTCATTATAAGCAAGAGCTGGTCAGTGATCCAGTGACTGGGTGTTATACTACAGATCATTCGTGATTCTTACTGTGTCACACAAGGGGCTGGGACTCGACCAGCCATGTTGCAAAGGCACCATAATCCGAATTGCCACTGAATGCAACCGGGGTTAATACTTAACCCCACCAATGGACTCCTATGGCCAAGTGAAGCTAATAAAGCTAAATGGTCTGATTGCCTAGTACACCTCGCGGACACCTCCTCTACAGACCAAGATGTTGGATAAAGTGTGGCCATGTGTTTACGAAGACCCCTGTACTATTTACATGGGGGCAGAAGCTGACGAGTGGCAACCTTCAAAAACACAAATAATAAATGGCCGCATAGGAGGATAAAATTAACACAAAAGGCGCAATCATAGCACGGATTCATAACATGGTTTCTGCCACCCGATTGCATTTAATCAAACAAGACATCCTTGGAACATTGTCCCTCTACTATTCGGGCCCCTTCTAGGACCTCTTCAAAGTATCTCTCCGGCTTCGTATGATCTTTGCCCTCCGGCGTCCCTGCTGTCGCCACTTCGGTGGCCTTCATCTTCGCCCATTGCATCTTCACGCGGGCGAAGGCCATCCGAGAATATTCTATGCAGGCGGACCGCTTTATGGCGTCAACCCGAGGACCCACGTTGACGAGCCGCTTCACGAGGCCGAAGTAGCTGCTAGTCATGGGCTCGACTGGCCAGAGTTGGACTATCAGATCCTTCATGGCCAAGCTGGCCACACTGTGCAGCTCGATCAGCTGCTTCAGCTTGTCGCTGAGGGGCGTCGGATACTATGGCGCAAGATACTGCAACCAGAACAACTTCTCGGTCGAGCTCCCCTCCTCGGCTCGGAAGAACTGCGTGGCATCGGCAACACTCCTCGGAAGATCCACAAACGCGCCTGGAGAACTCCAAACTTGGGTCAGCAAGATATACCTCCTACTTCCAAATTTACTCTCCACAAGAAAGGCCTTACCAGCCGCTATCTGCCTCGCCTGCTGGATCTCCTTGTGAGCGCTCTGGAACTCAACCCGGGCTTCCTTGATATCCTGGAGAGCCTTGGCGAGTTTGGATGCTTGGTCCAAAGTCTTCTTCTCCAAGGACTCGTACTTAGTAATGGTGCCCTTGAGCTCTTGCTCGACTTCGCCCACCCGAGCCTCATGTTTGCGGCGGGCAGTTTGCTTCGCCTCGAGTTCCTTCGCCGCTTTGTCAACGGCTACCCTGTTCAACTCTGCCTCCTTCTGGGCTTGGGCAAGCGCGCTCTTGATGGATTCGACCTCGGCCGCGTCAACTGTGATCATAATCACAAATCAAATAAGTTAAAAGACTCAATACATATATCACTTCTGATATATAAGTGCCGCATACCTTGCATTTCGTCAAACCGCTTGTTGACGCGGTCGAGCTCCTCATCGGCCAATTCAAGCTTCTGATTAAGCTCGGAAACCTCTGCGGCATGGGCGGTCGCCACCAACATGGATGCATGTCACATACATTAGCACAGTATATTAGTAACTTCGCTTGGGGATCCTCTGTGCGGATTGTTCTATACATGGGTTCATCCTCTCATATAAATAACCTGATAGAGGATTACATTGCATACCTCAAATCCCGTCAGTAGGCTATTGAAGGCTTTCTTCAGTCTGCTTTTCATAGACTGAACCTTTTCCATTATTGCACCCATTAGGGTGTGGTGCTCCTCCACGATGGAAGCGCATTGCAGCGCCTCCTATAGAGCATCAGCAGCCTCCGGATTAACGGGGCCGCTGCGAGAGCTGTTGGTCCTCCCCCTCTGTTGAAGGGGGTTGCACATCCCTTTCCAGAGCCGTATTGGTCTCCGGAATGGTGTGCGGTGGGGGCCCGGACTGTTGGGGCTCCCATTGTTGGTAGTCATGGGGGTCGCCTCCCCCTGGTCTTCGGCGACCGAGGTGTTAACCTCAGGCACCTTCTCAACACCCTCGTCCGCTCCTCCTCGGCCAGGAGGAGTCCCTTGGGACGACACCTCAATGTCCTCCATGGTAGTAGGCGAGGGGGCCCGCGACGGAGCATCACTCTCCGCCTCTTTAGGCGCCAGAGAGTTCCCCGAAGAAGATGAGGCATTCCGAATATCGTGAGGGGGACTGAAAAGCAAACAATAACATAGCTTATATGCCAAAGGTAGGCACGGAAACGGAAGAGTGAAATCTCGGATACTTATGAATCAGCCAAGGGCTTCGCCCTGGGGGCTGTCTTGGGGATGTGTTCGGACTCCGAGTCTGAACTAACCGAGAGGGTAATTTTCCCCCTCTTCGGCGTCGCCCCTCTGGGTTCTCAGAGGCTGTCCTCTTGTTCCTCCTCCACTTGCGGGGGGAGTCGCTTTCCACCTCCTCCTCTTCGTACTTGTCTCCCTCATGAGAGGAGATGATCTCGGTCTCTCCGGACACAGCATCCAAAGGGCCTCTGCGGAGGGGGCCACCCTTGGGCTCCTTGCCCTTCTTCTTGCCCTTCTTCCCTGGCGCCTGCTAGGGCGCCAGGACTAGCATCTCAGTCAGCTGGGGATTGGCTGTGTCTTTGGGCAGCGGAGCCAGACTTTTGATCCGCTTCGCCTTTCCTGTCCATCCCTGTGAAGAAGTGGGTTGATAAGATTCTTGTTGATTAAAAAATATTGACCAGACACATCTTCGGAACGGTTAATACTTACCGGCGTGGCCAGATTCTCGATGTTGAGCCCGACATCTTCGGTCTCCATGGGCCAACTCTTCTGGTCCTTGAAAAGGAGCTTCCATATTCCTTCGTGCGTAGTGCCGAAGAAACGCTTCAAGGTCCGCGGCTCCTCCGGATTGAACTCCCACATGTGAGAGGCCTAGTGTTGGCAAGGGAGGATGCGGCGGAAGAGCATGATCTGCACCACATTGGTGAGACCAAGATTTTTTTCCAGCATGTTGGTGATGCTTTTCTGCAGCATCTGCACCTCCGTCTGGGACCCTCAGTCGAGGCCCTTAGCGGTCCACGAAGTGATCCTCGTGGGGGGTCCGGGACTGAACTCCGGAATGGCCGCCCAGTTGGCACGGTGGGGCTTGGTGATGTCGAACCATTCCTGCTGCCAAACCTTGACGGTCTCGATGAAGGCCCCTTTGGGCCATGTGACATTGGGCAGCTTGCTCATCATTGCCCCACCGCAGTCCGCATGCTGTCCATCGACCACCTTCGGCTTCACATTGAAGATTTTGAGCCATAGGCCGATGTGTGGGGGCGCGGAGTAGAGCCTCCCACACGACAATGAACGCCGACATGTGGAGGAAAGAATTCGGGGCTAGATCATGGAAATCTAGCCCATAATAGAACATGAGGCCCCGGACGAAGGGATGGAGTGGAAACCCTAGCCCTGTAAGAAATGGGGGAGGACCACAACCCTTTCATCGGGCTCCGGAGTGGGGATGATTTGGCCCTCGTCAAGGATCCTGTGTGCTATGTCTGCGGCCAGGTACCCCGCGCTCTAGACATTCTTCACTTCCTTCTCCATGACGGAGTAAGCTTCCCACTTGCCCTTGGAGCCTGAGCCAACCAGGGCTGGAGAAGGTGGTGGCGGTGAGGAAGACGAGAACTTTTGTCGGGCGCTGGAGCTTGAGAGATTGGGAGGCAGAGGCAGTAGGAAGGCATGGGGAAGAAAGGAAGAATCTTTTGCTCTCTTATAGGCAGTAGAACTGCCAACCGTCCCCCCACTTATGCCTTAAAACTCGCCCATTCCCGACATGAGCATGCGCCGTAGTCGGTAGGGTTACCCAAATCCCATTGATGAGAATTCCTGTAATAAGTGGGCACGATCTCTATTTTGACAAGACGGGCCAAGGGGCTCGACCTCGAAACATGAAATGAGGAGTGTGAAAACGGTTCAAAATACTGAAGAGCCAAGTCTGACGCTTCGCTGGAAAAAGTTGTCAGTAAAGACACTATTCCTGTTTTTTTATTCCGCCTTCACAGCTAAGGGTTGTGTAAATTGTACAGAGCCGGATATAGTTCTTTATAAATGAAAAGCTGATGTATGGCATTCAGGGAGAGGAACCCACCTCGCAATGTCAAAGACAATCCGTGTGACGAACACGTCGTCATTGAAGACTGGTTCATGGGCTACTGAGGGAGTGCTGGACTAAGGGGTCCTCGGGCGTCCTGTCTATTCAATATGGGCTATACTGATGGGCTGTCGAGATAAAGGAAGAAGGCCACCTCCCGTGTCTGGTTGGGACTCATGTATGCGTGAACGGCAAGATTAGTGTCCAGATATACTATTTCCTTTCTCTGTAAGCCGACTCTCTACAACCTTAGGCCCCTCCGATGTCTATATAACTCGGAGGGCTTAGGCCTGAGACATGACCATAATATTCATAGGATAGACAACCTAGGGTTTAGCCATTACGATCTCGAGGTAGATCAACCCTTGTAACCCCTATACCCATCGAATACAATCAAGGAGGATGTAGGGTTTTACCTCCGTTAAGAGGGCCCGAACCTGGGTAAACATTGTGTGCCTCTGTCCATTGTTACCATTGATCCTTAGACATATAGCTTGGGCCCCCATACCCGAGATATGCCGGTTTTGACACCGACACCCAAGGAATACCTATCATGGGCATTGAAAGTCGACAAGACATTCCGTCTACACCACTACGAAGAGGAAAAGAAGATCGCCATGGCATCCCTCTAGTTAGACTATGTCATAATTTGGTGGGAGCAAGTGATCGACCGACGTCACGAGAAGGACAAGCCACCCATCATGACTTGGACACAGATGAAGGACGTCATGAGAGCTTGCTTTGTGTCTACGTACTACACTCGAGATCTCTAAAAGAAGTTGTAACTCCTCAAGCAAGGCACAAGACGGTGGAAGAATACTATCAAGAAATGGAGATTACCATGATACGAGCCAATGCCAAAGATGATGATGAGAAAACAATGGCACACTTTTTGAATGGCCTCAACCACCCAATATGGAAGATTGCTGATTTCCATCCCTACTCCAACCTCCTCGAGCTAGTTCACCAAGCGACCAAGGCGGAATAACAAGTACAAGAAGACTTCAAGTACGGCAAATGTTCATCCAAGACCTATGGCTCATACAATAAAGCTGCCCCTACTACGCCTTTGACACATACTCCTTGGACTAGAGCATCACCAAGTACCGGCGACAAGTCAAGTTTCAAGAAAGTGACGCCTTCCTCGACTCATCCTCCAGCAAGCACCTACAAGAACAAGACTTCTTCTTCGGCACCACCGAACGATCCAATCAAGACAAGTTCTATCAAGTGCTTCACATGTGGTGGCCGTGGACACAAGTCTTTCCAATGCATCAACAAGCGAACCATGATGGCCAATGATGATGGCATGTACGACTCCACGAGTGAAGATGAGATGGATGCTATCAAACATGTCTCCATGCACCATCAAGTGAACGAAGAAGAAGATGCTCAAGTTTATTGTGAAAACGATTCAAATCCCGCTCTCGTGGTCTCCAAGGTCTTAACGCTTCAACACCAACAAGACGAGGATCAAAGGTGTCACATCTTCCACACCAAGGCCGGCATTAATGGGCGCTCCGTGAAAGTCATCATCAACGAAGGAAGTTGCCATAACTTGGCAAGTGAAGAGCTCTGTTGCAAGCTGCAATTGGTCAAGAAGAAGCATCCTCGCCCCTACAAGGTCCAATGGCTTAGTGAAAGTGCGTTATATCGACTAGAGGGGGGGTGAATAGGCGATTTTTACAAATTCGTCACCAAGGAATTTCCAGGTGAAGAAATTCCTAAGCAAAGGCACACTAGCAGCAGAATAAGTGCTCATGTATAAGCATAACAGAGCAACAACATAGTCATCATGATAGCGTGAAAACAGGATAAGCAGGCTGAAGACAATGTGACTGAAGAAATTGGATTAAGGAAATAAAGAAAGTATTCAGTCAAAGTCTTCAAACAGTAATGATCAGGTTCATCAACACATGAATGGGGAAATGAAAGGGTTGAGGAAATAGAACCAGTTGGCTTGGTGAAGACAAAGATTTGGTAGACCAGTTCCAACTGATGTGACAATTGTACGTATGGTTGGAGCGGCTGAGTATTTAAACTCAAGGACACACAGTCCCGGACACACAGTCCTCACCATATTCTCCTTGAGGTAAAGTCACACAGAACTCGCCCAACACTTGTGGTAAGTCTTCACACGTGACTTCCAAACCTTCACAGACTTGGTCACTCGGCGATCCACAATTCCTATTGGATGCTTAGACCATGACGCCGAACCATCTGGAGGATACACAGTTCTCAAAGGTAACAAGCGTCGGTTCCACACAGGAACAATCTCTTCAGTGATGCTCAATCACTTTGGGTTTGTAGGTGTTTGGGTTTGCGTTTTGGGATTTTCCTCACTTGATGATTTTCGCTCAAAGTCCTCAGAGGATGGGATGCTCTCAATGACAAGTGTCAGTTTCTTGCGGAGCAGCCAACCAGCTAGTGGCTGTAGGGGTAGCTCTTTTTATAGCCTATGGATTAGCCCGACATGATAAGACATAAATGCCTTTCAGTCATATGACCGTTAGGTGGAAGATATTTTTGGACAGCTGGCGCATAGCACAGCAACGGTCGGATATTTGAGGTATGAATTCCTCAGGGCTATCATGTTCCTCAACATGTAGGTGAAAGTGCGTTACGTCGACTAGAGGGTGGGGGTGAATAGGCGATTTTTATGAATTCTTCACTGAGGAATTTCAGGGTGAGGAAATTCCTAAGCGAAGAACTACTTGCAGCAGAATAAGTACTCAGGTATAAGCATAACAGAGCAACAACATATTCATCATGATGAAATGAAAGACAAACACAGAGTGCAGAAAGCGTAAACACAGGATAAGCAGGACGAAGACAAACTGACTGAAGAAATAGGATTAAGGAATTAGAGAAAGTCTTCAAACAGTAATGATCAGGTTCATCAACACATAACTGAGGAAATGAAAGGATTGAGGAAATAGAACCAGTAGGCTTGGTGAAGATAATGATTTGGTAGACCAGTTCCAACTGCTGTGACAGTTGTACGTTTGGTTGGAGCGGCTGAGTATTTAAACTCAAGGACACACAATCCCAGACACACAGTCCTCAATGTATTCTCCTTGAGCTAAGATCACATAGACCTCGCCCAACAGTAGTGGTAAGTATTCATAGGTGACTTCCAAACTGATGAGGACATGACTACCTTGGATATGACCAAAAATATTGCATATATGCATATTTGTCAGGTGATTTCTAGTGCAAACTATTCAATAATCTATTTATGTTATCCAGAACAAAAATACTTCACACACTTCTGTGTTTTGTCTAATTGCAGGTGTATGGGACATTTGTACAATCCACATATGAAGATAAGGAAGAAAGAGATGTTTATTTGCTGTCCAAAAAGTTCTCTCACGTCACTTTTGGCCCAAGAGAAGATAGAGTCCAAGTCTCTCACGTTCTGGATTCAGATTCGGACTGCACAGACATACCTGACTCAAAACGCACACAAGTTTTTCATACGGACTCCGAATTGGGTGATTTTTTTTTTGTTGGAAACTAGATTTCGTGCACTTTCCAACCCAATTGGAATCACCTTCAAATTCGTCCGGAGCGTTGAGTTGTGGACGAAACAATCTGATGCTGTAGCAGAATCCGAGTCAAACTACAAGTCCAAAGGTGTTACATCACCTCCACTTGGGCCCATTGGCCTTGTACGACCTAGATTTAGTTTTAGGCTGCCTTGGGACGTCCTCCCACCTCCTTGGCCGCCACCCCTTGCTCCTATATAAGTAGATCCATCTAGTAGCTTTTCCTGGGGATTTGTTTAGTTAAAAGTTAGCCATTGCAACTTCGTGTACTTCGTTTGTGTCCAACGACCAGACCAAGACCGCTTACGGATCCCCACCATTATCAATACCTCATATATATTTGCAATATTCAGATTGCTTTATCATATTCTTGCTCGTTCTTCGATTGCTTGCAGGAATAGACCTTCGTGGTCAGGTTGATCGTGCACCGGCGTGGTCAATAACCTCTGGAGATTGGTTTAGCGATTGCTAAGGCGCAACGTCGTGCATGTTTGTAGTTGGATCGTCAAAGTCGTCTCCACCAAATCGATAGTTATCATCTCATCGAAAGATCGGGACGTCGTGCATGTTTGTAGTTGAGATCATTCACATCTTCGCCTGATCCAATCTGCATCTTATCTAGTTTGTCTTGGAAAGAGGGAGAAAAAAAGATATAAAAAAAAGTCAGAGAAAAAAAAAGAAAGGAAAAGAAAAAAAAGTGTGAGAAAAAAAAGAGAGGAGAAAAAAAGACAAAATTGGATCTATCTAGAATCAATCTCGTACCTGAATTCGGATTGGAATCTGTTTTGCGCACTGTTCAGTAAAATAGGTGTATCTTCCTCATACGATGTCCGTTTTGGCTCCGTGAGTACTCAAATTGAAGATAGCGACGAGCCACATCTAAATAGTTGCAGAAGCTAGTTCAATATTTGACACCTCAAAATAGGCTTCTAAATAGGTCTTTTTGCCCTCCGAAGTTCGTGAATACAGCTTGTTCCAATTTTTCAGGCCAGTTTTAGAATTCTTTGACTCCTCATATCAACTCGGAATTGAGTGATTCTTTTTGCATTGGAAAGCTTGAGTTAGTAGCATTCTTTGAAAGAATTTATCAGAAAATTGTCTCAAACTTTTCAAGAGGAAAGTTGGAGAGAGAGTTGTTGTATATCCTGCTTGGCAGTTGTTTTTCATCATTATCTTCACTGCCGTTGTGATCTTCACTTATATCTTGCTGTCAAGAGCTACTTAGTATCCTTCATTGATGCTAGTTGTGCTACGCCGTGACCTCATTAGTGTTCTAGGCTCGCGTCTCTAGTCCGGTCTAGCCTAGGACCAGCACAGTACCGTCGTTGAGCGTTTATTCAACATTGCATCTTTGAATTGATTATTGCTAATCTTTTGCTACCATATATAGCCAACCCAGCTCCACATATTTCTACACCGTGTATACGTACGCTCCCCTGGCAATCGCTTTACTCAATATTCGGAGTTACTTGACACCGCTGGTTGCCGATCACCGCCTGCTGCATGGTAAGAATTTGTAAGACATTGATATTTGCTTTACTGTGAGCGTTTTACCACCACATCCTAGTAGTTATAGGAACAATATTTTTGGGTTTTGTTTCTTGTTCTACTAATCATTGCAGGTATATAGGAGCAAGGGGTGGCGGCCAAGGAGGTGGGAGGACGTCCCAAGGCAGCCTAAAACTAAATCTAGGTTGTACAAGGCCAATGGGCTCAAGTGGAGGTGATGTAACACCTTTGGACTTGTAGTTTGACTCGGATTCTGCTACAGCATCAGATTGTTTCGTCCACAACTCAACGCTCCGGACGAATTTGAAGGTGATTCCAATTGGGTTGGAAAGTGCACGAAATCTAGTTTCCAACAAAAAAAGAATCACCCAATTCGGAGTCCGTATGAAAAACTTGTGTGCGTTTTGAGTCAGGTATGTCTGTGCAGTCCGAATCTGAATCCAGAACGTGAGAGACTTGGACTCTATCTTCTCTTGGGCCAAAAGTGACGTGAGAGAACTTTTTGGACAGCAAATAAACATCTCTTTCTTTCTTATCTTCATATGTGGATTGTACAAATGTTCCATACACCTGCAATTAGACAAAACACAGAAGTGTGTGAAGTATTTTTGTTCTGGATAACATAAATAGATTATTGAATAGTTTGCACTAGAAATCACCTGACAAATATGCATATATGCAATATTTTTGGTCATATCCAAGGTAGTCATGTCCTCATCACAAACCTTCACAGACTAGGTCACTCGGCGATCCACAGTTCCTCTTGGATGCTCAGACCATGATGCCTAAGTGCATATAGTGCCCCTTAGTGATTTGGGTGTATTGAAGACTTATAGGTTAAGGGACTAATATGTTTGTGAGCCAGGTTCTATAAGCCGATGAGGAGTTTGATATTTAGAGTGAAAGTCGACCCCTAAAAATGAATGTCTTAGGCTGAAGACTTTGAAAGTGAAGAAATTAGTGTGACCGTGAAGACTTGGATATTCGTGCGAGGATTATGAAGCATGAAGACTTTTGTTCTCGTAGTTTCATTTTCTTCTTTATGAGTCATAGGACAGACCGTACTATTAAAGGGGTTGAGGTAATACTAAGGAAACTGATTTCCAAGTGATGCTCATCTCAAATCCTATACCAATCCAATCCTTCGAGTGAAGCCATTGGAAATCTCATATCAGTTCAGTCAATTTATTCAGTGACAGAGACGAAGATCTTCTGGTCTTTGAGGAATTTGTTCTGACTCAGGAGTTAGGAATTCACCAGTGCGGATTGCCTACGCAGTGAGGAACATGATAGCCCTGTGGAATTCGAACCTCAAATCCGACCGTTGTTGTGCCACGCGCCAGCTGTCCAAAATATCCTTCCACCTAACGGTCATATCATTGAAGGGCATTTAAGTATTATCATGTCGGGCTGCTCCCTAGGCTATAAATATCCACCCCCTACAACTACTAGCTGGTTGGCTGCTCCGAGAGAAACTGACACTTGTTGATGAGGACATCAATACAATTGTTACACCCACAGCCCCTGCTGCTATACATACTGGACCAATTACTAGAGCTCGTGCACGCCAACTAAATTACCAGGTACTTTCGTTTCTTGGTAATGATTCTAATGTTCATGAGAATATGATGCTGCCTAAATTGGATACATTTGTTTTGCTTACAAATGAAGGGCCTAGCTTGGAGAAGGATGAACATTGGAGCAAGAACAAGCATGGAGATGATGGCATGCGCAAGGGGAACAAGAACGGAGTTACAAGTGATGATTTCAGGACTTTGAAGCCACCATAATGGGTGCATGAAGCCTTGGACGAAATATACAAGATGTCACTTCATAAATTTCGTCCCGAGGCTATTTTAGGTGCTGCATCACCTTATTATTGGGCCAGGCCCATGTAATTTCGAAATACATAAGTATAGGCTATTTTTAGAGTCCGTATGTGTGGGGAAACAAGAGATAGGGTTGATTTCGGACTCCGCCACCAAGGGCCACGAAATTCCCCCCTCTTCCTCCATATATACAGCCCTTAGGGCATCGTTTAGACTTCGGGTTTTGTTTAGATTAAAAGTTCGCCATAGCTGCAACTTCGCGTACTTCGTTTGTGTTCAACGACCAGACAAAGGCGTCACAGAACCCCACCTTGATCAATAAAGCTTTCATCTTATATTCGCAATATCCAGATTGCAATCTTAGTTTCTTGCTTGTTCTTCGTTTGCTCGCAGGAAACAGACCCTCGTGGTCAGGTTGATCGTGCTCCGGCGTGGTCAATAACCTCTCGGAGTTGGTTTAGCGATTGCTAAGGCGCGACGTCCTCGCACGTTCGTAGTCGGATCGTCAAAGTCGACTTCCACCAAAGCGAAATCCACCATCTCATCGAAAGACGGGACACCTTTGCCTCTATCAAGTGGTATCAGTTTTCAGGTTGCTCGGTGAGAATTTCCAGTTTTTCCTAGATTAGGTTTATTTTCTTACCTATTGTCCAAGAAAAAGCCACAAAACAAAAGTTAGATCTATTCATCCTTTGTCCTAGCCAGACTGAGCCTTTGCAATTTTTTTTTCATTGTTTGCATTATTGAATTATCGGTTGCATCGCCGTGTCGAGTTGCTGGTCTTAGTGTCTAGTTCTTTTAGAGTTTCGAGTTCTGGTCATAAGTTGTCACGCCGCCGCCGCACCATCGTCATCGCCCTGCCATCTACCACCACCGCACCGAATCCGTATCCATATACCACCACCAATCCGTGTCCATATACCACCACCGATCCATATCCATATATTACCACCGCTACCACCACCGCTGCCATATACCACCACCATATATCCACCACCAATCCGAGTTCTTTGCTTATTAGGTTTGTTTTCGGGATCCATCTAGATTCCGATTCGTGTTTCCTTGCCGGAGTAGGTTTCGAAAAAAAAAAGAGTCGGGTAGCCACGCTCCGTTTAGGCCCAAAATTTTTCGAAAACGCATTTTTCGAAAAAATTTCTGGCTATCCTATTTTTAGGTGTTTCTGAGTGTTTTGAGACAGGTGCCATTATAGGAAGTTTTTTTTGACCCGTTTCCAGTTTTTGGGTCCGGGCAGTCGAAAAAAAAAAAATTGGTCGAAAAATTTCGTGCCCATCCTGTCAGTTTGAGCTAGGAAGAGTTTTGAGACACTCGCCATTATAGTGATTTTTCGCAAAAAAAAAGAGCGCAAAAAAAAAGAGCGAAAAAAAAATTCAGAGTGTGCTTTTCCCTTGTTTACGTGCCGCGCCGTGATTTTGTTGGTGTTCTAGGCTCGCGTCTCTAGCACAGTCTAGCCTAGGACCAGCACAGTACCGTCGTTGAGCGTTTATTCAACTTTGCATCTCTGAATTGATTATTGCTGACCCTTTTTGCTACCATAGTATAAGCCTTCCCAGCTCCACATACATCTACGTCGTGCGTTTGACTCTCCCTGGTAATCGCTCTATCCAAGCTTTGAGAGTTTTTGACTACAACGGTTGCCGATCACCGCCTGCTGCTGGGTAAGAACTGGTAAGAATTTGAGATTTGCTTGACGGATTTGTGACACCCACCACCACCACTTGTTCGTAGTCTGTCGGATCATATTCTTGTGTGTTTCTATTGCTGCTAACCATGCCAGGATCACAAGCCGACGAGATTGACTGGGAGAATTTATCGAACAAGGAGCTTCATGATAAGTTTCAGCAAATGATGACTGAACAGGTGCAAGATGTGCTGAACAATTTTGAAGAGGCCATGGAGAAGATCACTGGCCTTGAGAAGACGTTCGAAACAAAGCTCGATAACAAGTTTAATGAATTGCTCGCGCGTCTTCCACCACCACCACCCGCTGCACCTAACGCACCTCTCCAACAACAACAACAACGACTACCTCCACGTCGCGAAATAGACCTCCGCCGAGCAAGCCGTGTTCCTCTTGCGTTTGGCCAAACTGTTGGTGCTGCTGTTGATACTTCTGTGGCTCCTGCTGCTGATGCGGAGGAGGATGATTATGTGGGAGATTATGAGGATGAGGTTGATCAAAATCAGCACTACGTGCAGCCACCTGTACCACCACCAGCAGGTCGACCTCAGGTATATATTCGTAATGGTAGGCCTGCACCACCACCTCAGGTACGAGATGATGTCCATATTCCTAAACTGAAATTGAATATTCCACCATTTGAGGGTAGATATGTTCCTGATATATATCTTACTTGGGAGTTAGAAACTGAACAACGATTTACATGTTTACAATATCCTGAGGAGAGACGAGTTGCTGCTGCTGTTTGTGCTTTCACTAGTTTTGCATGTGTATGGTGGTTTGAACATTGTAGATTATATCCTATTCCAACTACTTGGTGATGAGGACATCAATACAATTGTTACACCCACAGCCCCTGCTGCTATACATACTGGACCAATTACTAGAGCTCGTGCACGCCAACTAAATTACCAGGTACTTTCGTTTCTTGGTAATGATTCTAATGTTCATGAGAATATGATGCTACCTAAATTGGATACATTTGTTTTGCTTACAAATGAAGGGCCTAGCTTGGAGAAGGATGAACATTGGAGCAAGAACAAGCATGGAGATGATGGCATGCGCAAGGGGAACAAGAACGGAGTTACAAGTGATGATTTCAGGACTTTGAAGCCACCATAATGGGTGCATGAAGCCTTGGACGAAATATACAAGATGCCACTTCATAAATTTCGTCCCGAGGCTATTTTAGGTGCTGCGTCACCTTATTATTGGGCCAGGCCCATGTAATTTCGAAATACATAAGTATAGGCTATTTTTAGAGTCCGTATGTGTGGTGAAACAAGAGATAGGGTTGATTTCGGACTCCTCCACCAAGGGCCACGAAATTCCCCCCTCTTCCTCCATATATACAGCCCTTAGGGCATCGTTTAGACTTTGGGTTTTGTTTAGATTAAAAGTTCGCCATAGCTGCAACTTCGCGTACTTCGTTTGTGTTCAACGACCAGACAAAGGCGTCACAGAACCCCACCTTGATCAATAAAGCTTTCATCTTATATTCGCAATATCCAGATTGCAATCTTAGTTTCTTCCTTGTTCTTCGTTTGCTCGCAGGAAACAGACCCTCGTGGTCAGGTTGATCGTGCTCCGGCGTGGTCAATAACCTCTCGGAGTTGGTTTAGCGATTGCTAAGGCGCGACGTCCTCGCACGTTCGTAGTCGGATCGTCAAAGTCGACTTCCACCAAAGCGAAATCCACCATCTCATCGAAAGACGGGACACCTTTGCCTCTATCAACGAGGGTCTGTTTCCTGCGAGCAAACGAAGAACAAGCAAGAAACTGAGATTGCAATCTGGATATTGCGAATATAAGATGAAAGCTTTATTGATCAAGGTGGGGTTCTGTGACGCCTTTGTCTGGTCGTTGAACACAAACGAAGTACGCGAAGTTGCAGCTATGGCGAACTTTTAATCTAAACAAAACCCAAAGTCTAAACGATGCCCTAAGGGCTGTATATATGGAGGAAGAGGGGGGAATTTCGTGGCCCTTGGTGGAGGGGTCCGAAATCAACCCTATCTCTTGTTTCCCCACACATACGGACTCTAAAAATAGCCTATACTTATGTATTTCGAAATTACATGGGCCTGGCCCAATAATAAGGTGACGCAGCACCTAAAATAGCCTCGGGACGAAATTTATGAAGTGGCATCTTGTATATTTCGTCCAAGGCTTCATGCACCCATTATGGTGGCTTCAAAGTGCTGAAATCATCACTTGTAACTCCGTTCTTGTTCCCCTTGCGCATGCCATCATCTCCATGCTTGTTCTTGCTCCAATGTTCATCCTTCTCCAAGCTAGGCCCTTCATTTGTAAGCAAAACAAATGTATCCAATTTAGGCAGCATCATATTCTCATGAACATTAGAATCATTACCAAGAAACGAAAGTACCTGGTAATTTAGTTGGCGTGCACGAGCTCTAGTAATTGGTCCAGTATGTATAGCAGCAGGGGCTGTGGGTGTAACAATTGTATTGATGTCCTCATCATCTTGATAGAGGCAAAGGTGTCCCGTCTTTCGATGAGATGGTGGATTTCGCTTTGGTGGAAGTCGACTTTGACGATCCGACTACGAACGTGCGAGGACGTCGCGCCTTAGCAATCGCTAAACCAACTCCGAGAGGTTATTGACCACGCCGGAGCACGATCAACCTGACCACGAGGGTCTGTTTCCTGCGAGCAAACGAAGAACAAGGAAGAAACTAAGATTGCAATCTGGATATTGCGAATATAAGATGAAAGCTTTATTGATCAAGGTGGGGTTCTGTGACGCCTTTGTCTGGTCGTTGAACACAAACGAAGTACGCGAAGTTGCAGCTATGGCGAACTTTTAATCTAAACAAAACCCAAAGTCTAAACGATGCCCTAAGGGCTGTATATATGGAGGAAGAGGGGGGAATTTCGTGGCCCTTGGTGGAGGAGTCCGAAATCAACCCTATCTCTTGTTTCACCACACATACGGACTCTAAAAATAGCCTATACTTATGTATTTCGAAATTACATGGGCCTGGCCCAATAATAAGGTGACGCAGCACCTAAAATAGCCTCGGGACGAAATTTATGAAGTGGCATCTTGTATATTTCGTCCAAGGCTTCATGCACCCATTATGGTGGCTTCAAAGTCCTGAAATCATCACTTGTAACTCCGTTCTTGTTCCCCTTGCGCATGCCATCATCTCCATGCTTGTTCTTGCTCCAATGTTCATCCTTCTCCAAGCTATGCCCTTCATTTGTAAGCAAAACAAATGTATCCAATTTAGGCAGCATCATATTCTCATGAACATTAGAATCATTACCAAGAAACGAAAGTACCTGGTAATTTAGTTGGCGTGCACGAGCTCTAGTAATTGGTCCAGTATGTATAGCAGCAGGGGCTGTGGGTGTAACAATTGTATTGATGTCCTCATCACAAACCTAATAAGCAAAGAACTCGGATTGGTGGTGGATATATGGTGGTGGTATATGGCAGCGGTGGTGGTAGCGGTGGTAGTATATGGATATGGATCGGTGGTGGTATATGGACACGGATTGGTGGTGGTATATGGATACAGATTCGGTGCGGTGGTGGTAGATGGCAGGGGCGATGATGATGGTGCGGCGGCGGCGTGACCACTTATGACGAGAACTCGAAACTCTAAAAGACTAGACTCTAAGACCAGCAACTAGACACGACGATGCAACCGCAAATTCAACAAAGCAAAACCCTAAAAAGATTATGCAAGGCTCAGATTGGTTCGGATATGATGAACTAACCCTAATTTTTTTCTTAGCTTTTTCGTGGACTATAGGTATGAAGAACAGACTCGATCTAAACTACTAAAAAACTGTAAAATCTCACCGAGCAACCTGGAAATCTGATACCACTTGATAGAGGCAAAGGTGTCCCGTCTTTGGATGAGATGGTGGATTTCGCTTTGGTGGAAGTCGACTTTGACGATCCGACTACGAACGTGCGAGGACGTCGCGCCTTAGCAATCGCTAAACCAACTCCGAGAGGTTATTGACCACGCCGGAGCACGATCAACCTGACCACGAGGGTCTGTTTCCTGCGAGCAAACGAAGAACAAGCAAGAAACTAAGATTGCAATCTGGATATTGCGAATATAAGATGAAAGCTTTATTGATCAAGGTGGGGTTCTGTGACGCCTTTGTCTGGTCGTTGAACACAAACGAAGTACGCGAAGTTGCAGCTATGGCGAACTTTTAATCTAAACAAAACCCAAAGTCTAAACGATGCCCTAAGGGCTGTATATATGGAGGAAGAGGGGGGAATTTCGTGGCCCTTGGTGGAGGGGTCCGAAATCAACCCTATCTCTTGTTTCCCCACACATACGGACTCTAAAAATAGCCTATACTTATGTATTTCGAAATTACATGGGCCTGGCCCAATAATAAGGTGACGCAGCACCTAAAATAGCCTCGGGACGAAATTTATGAAGTGGCATCTTGTATATTTCGTCCAAGGCTTCATGCACCCATTATGATTGCTTCAAAGTCCTGAAATCATCACTTGTCACTCCGTTCTTGTTTCCCTTGCGCATGCCATCATCTCCATGCTTGTTCTTGCTCCAATGTTCATCCTTCTCCAAGCTAGGCCCTTCATTTGTAAGCAAAACAAATGTATCCAATTTAGGCAGCATCATATTCTCATGAACATTAGAATCATTACCAAGAAACGAAAGTACCTGGTAATTTAATTGGCGTGCACGAGCTCTAGTAATTGGTCCAGTATGTATAGCAGCAGGGGCTGTGGGTGTAACAATTGTATTGATGTCCTCATCAACTATACTCTTGTTCATAAGGATAAAAATATTACTTTGCTTCCTATGACTCCTGATTCCATTTTGAAAGATGATATTAATAGAGCTAATAAAGCAAAACAGGAGACGAATAAGAGTGAAAATCAGATTGTGGCAAAAGAATTTGAGCAACAAATGAAGCCTAATAATAAACCATCTAGTGTTGCTTCTGAAATTAAATTGAAAAGTGCATGTTTATTTGCCACCAAATCTGATATTGATGAGCTAGATTTCAGCAAATCTGTTTGCTATGCTTTTGTGTGCAAAGAGGCATTATTTTCATTCGAGGACGTGCCTTCCTCTTTGCCTCCTGCTGTCACTAACATTTTGCAGGAGTTCGCTGACGTCTTTCCACAAGACGTGCCACCGGGATTACCGCCTATTCGAGGGATTGAGCATCAAATTGACTTAATTCCCGGTGCTTCACTGCCAAATCGTGCACCATACCGTACCAATCCAGAGGAGACGAAGGAGATTATGCGTCAAGTACAAGAGCTTCTCGACAAAGGTTATATACGCGAATCCCTTAGTCCTTGTGCTGTTCCTATTATTCTAGTGCCAAAAAAGGATGGTACATCACGTATGTGTGTTGATTGTAGAGGCATTAATAATATTACTATTCATTATCGTCATCCTATTCCTAGGCTAGATGATATGCTTGATGAATTGAGTGGCTCTACAATATTCTCCAAAGTTGATTTGCGTAGTGGATACCATCAAATTCGTATGAAATTGGGAGATGAATGGAAAACAGCATTTAAAACTAAGTTTGGATTATATGAGTGGTTAGTCATGCCTTTTGGGTTAACTAATGTGCCTAGTACTTTCATGAGACTAATGAACGAAGTTTTACGTGCTTTCATTGGATGATTTGTGGTAGTCTATTTTGATGATATACTGATTTATAGCAGATCTTTGGAAGAACATTTGGAACATTTACGTGCTGTTTTTATTGCTCTACGTGATGCACGTTTGTTTGGTAACCTTGGGAAGTGCACCTTTTGCACCGACCGAGTATCTTTTCTTGGCTATGTTATTACTCCACAGGGAATTGAAGTTGACAAAGCCAAGATTGAAGCTATTGAGAGTTGGCCGCAGCCCAAAACGGTCACACAAGTGAGGAGTTTTCTTGGCCTCGCTGGATTCTATAGGCGTTTTGTGAGAGATTTCAGCACCATTGTTGCACCTCTCAACGAGCTTACAAAGAAGGATGTGCCTTTTGTTTGGGGTACCGCACAGGAAGAAGCATTCACGGTATTGAAAGATAAGTTGACACATGCTCCTTTACTCCAACTTCCTGATTTTAATAAGACTTTTGAGCTTGAATGTGATGCTAGTGGAATTGGATTAGGAGGTGTGTTATTACAAGATGGCAAACCTGTTGCATACTTTTCTGAAAAATTGAGTGGGCCTAGTCTGAATTATTCTACTTATGATAAAGAATTATATGCTCTTGTTCGGACTTTAGAAACATGGCAACATTATTTATGGCCCAAAGAATTTGTTATACATTCTGATCATGAATCTTTGAAACATATTAAAAGTCAAGCTAAACTGAATCGTAGACATGCTAAATGGGTTGAATTCATTGAGACTTTCCCTTATGTCATTAAACACAAGAAGGGAAAAGAAAATGTTATTGCTGATGCATTGTCTCGTCGCTATACTATGCTTTCACAACTTGACTTCAAAATATTTGATAGAGGCAAAGGTGTCCCGTCTTTCGATGAGATGGTGGATTTCGCTTTGGTGGAAGTCGACTTTGACGATCCGACTACGAACGTGCGAGGACGTCGCGCCTTAGCAATCGCTAAACCAACTCCGAGAGGTTATTGACCACGCCGGAGCACGATCAACCTGACCACGAGGGTCTGTTTCCTGCGAGCAAACGAAGAACAAGCAAGAAACTAAGATTGCAATCTGGATATTGCGAATATAAGATGAAAGCTTTATTGATCAAGGTGGGGTTCTGTGACGCCTTTGTCTGGTCGTTGAACACAAACGAAGTACGCGAAGTTGCAGCTATGGCGAACTTTTAATCTAAACAAAACCCAAAGTCTAAACGATGCCCTAAGGGCTGTATATATGGAGGAAGAGGGGGGAATTTCGTGGCCCTTGGTGGAGGGGTCCGAAATCAACCCTATCTCTTGTTTCCCCACACATACGGACTCTAAAAATAGCCTATACTTATGTATTTCGAAATTACATGGGCCTGGCCCAATAATAAGGTGACGCAGCACCTAAAATAGCCTCGGGACGAAATTTATGAAGTGGCATCTTGTATATTTCGTCCAAGGCTTCATGCACCCATTATGATTGCTTCAAAGTCCTGAAATCATCACTTGTCACTCCGTTCTTGTTTCCCTTGCGCATGCCATCATCTCCATGCTTGTTCTTGCTCCAATGTTCATCCTTCTCCAAGCTAGGCCCTTCATTTGTAAGCAAAACAAATGTATCCAATTTAGGCAGCATCATATTCTCATGAACATTAGAATCATTACCAAGAAACGAAAGTACCTGGTAATTTAATTGGCGTGCACGAGCTCTAGTAATTGGTCCAGTATGTATAGCAGCAGGGGCTGTGGGTGTAACAATTGTATTGATGTCCTCATCAACTATACTCTTGTTCATAAGGATAAAAATATTACTTTGCTTCCTATGACTCCTGATTCCATTTTGAAAGATGATATTAATAGAGCTAATAAAGCAAAACAGGAGACGAATAAGAGTGAAAATCAGATTGTGGCAAAAGAATTTGAGCAACAAATGAAGCCTAATAATAAACCATCTAGTGTTGCTTCTGAAATTAAATTGAAAAGTGCATGTTTATTTGCCACCAAATCTGATATTGATGAGCTAGATTTCAGCAAATCTGTTTGCTATGCTTTTGTGTGCAAAGAGGCATTATTTTCATTCGAGGACGTGCCTTCCTCTTTGCCTCCTGCTGTCACTAACATTTTGCAGGAGTTCGCTGACGTCTTTCCACAAGACGTGCCACCGGGATTACCGCCTATTCGAGGGATTGAGCATCAAATTGACTTAATTCCCGGTGCTTCACTGCCAAATCGTGCACCATACCGTACCAATCCAGAGGAGACGAAGGAGATTATGCGTCAAGTACAAGAGCTTCTCGACAAAGGTTATATACGCGAATCCCTTAGTCCTTGTGCTGTTCCTATTATTCTAGTGCCAAAAAAGGATGGTACATCACGTATGTGTGTTGATTGTAGAGGCATTAATAATATTACTATTCATTATCGTCATCCTATTCCTAGGCTAGATGATATGCTTGATGAATTGAGTGGCTCTACAATATTCTCCAAAGTTGATTTGCGTAGTGGATACCATCAAATTCGTATGAAATTGGGAGATGAATGGAAAACAGCATTTAAAACTAAGTTTGGATTATATGAGTGGTTAGTCATGCCTTTTGGGTTAACTAATGTGCCTAGTACTTTCATGAGACTAATGAACGAAGTTTTACGTGCTTTCATTGGACGATTTGTGGTAGTCTATTTTGATGATATACTGATTTATAGCAGATCTTTGGAAGAACATTTGGAACATTTACGTGCTGTTTTTATTGCTCTACGTGATGCACGTTTGTTTGGTAACCTTGGGAAGTGCACCTTTTGCACCGACCGAGTATCTTTTCTTGGCTATGTTGTTACTCCACAGGGAATTGAAGTTGATAAAGCCAAGATTGAAGCTATTGAGAGTTGGCCGCAGCCCAAAACGGTTACACAAGTGAGGAGTTTTCTTGGCCTCGCTGGATTCTATAGGCGTTTGTGAGAGATTTCAGCACCATTGCTGCACCTCTCAACGAGCTTACAAAGAAGGATGTGCCTTTTGTTTGGGGTACCGCACAGGAAGAAGCCTTCACGGTATTGAAAGATAAGTTGACACATGCTCCTTTACTCCAACTTCCTGATTTTAATAAGACTTTTGAGCTTGAATGTGATGCTAGTGGAATTGGATTAGGAGGTGTGTTATTACAAGATGGCAAACCTGTTGCATACTTTTCTGAAAAATTGAGTGGGCCTAGTCTGAATTATTCTACTTATGATAAAGAATTATATGCTCTTGTTCGGACTTTAGAAACATGGCAACATTATTTATGGCCCAAAGAATTTGTTATACATTCTGATCATGAATCTTTGAAACATATTAAAAGTCAAGCTAAACTGAATCGTAGACATGCTAAATGGGTTGAATTCATTGAGACTTTCCCTTATGTCATTAAACACAAGAAGGGAAAAGAAAATGTTATTGCTGATGCATTGTCTCATCGCTATACTATGCTTTCACAACTTGACTTCAAAATATTTGGTTTAGAGACCATCAAAGATCAATATGTGCATGATGCTGATTTTAAAGATGTAATGCATAATTGTAAAGAAGGAAGAATGTGGAACAAGTTTGTTGTTAACGATGGATTTGTGTTTCGTGCTAACAAGCTATGCATTCCAGCTAGCTCCGTTCGTCTTTTGTTGTTGCAGGAGGCGCATGGAGGAGGATTAATGGGACACTTTGGCGTGAAGAAGACGGAGGACGTACTTGCTACACATTTCTTTTGGCCAAAGATGAGACGGGATGTTGAGCGTTTTATTGCTCGCTGCACTACATGTCAAAAAGCTAAGTCACGACTCAATGCTCATGGTTTATATATGCCTTTGCATGTACCTAGTGTTCCTTGGGAGGATATATTTTGTTGTCGTGGATAGATTCTCGAAAATGGCACACTTTATACCATGTCATAAAAGCGATGATGCTGTTAATGTTGCTGATTTGTTCTTTCGAGAAATTATTCGTTTGCATGGTGTGCCAAATACTATTGTTTCAGATCGTGATACTAAATTTCTTAGCCACTTTTGGAGATGTTTATGGGCTAAGTTGGGGACTAAACTGCTTTTTAGTACTACTTGTCACCCCCAAACTGATGGACAAACTGAAGTAGTCAATAGAACGTTGTCTACTATGCTTAGGGCTGTTTTGAAGAATAATAAGAAAATGTGGGAGGAATGCTTGCCTCATATTGAATTTGCTTATAATCGTTCATTGCATTCTATTACTAAGATGTGCCCTTTCGAAGTTGTGTATGGTTTCCTACCTCGTGCACCTATTGATTTGTTGCCTCTTCCATCTTCGGAGAAGGTTAATTTTGATGCTAAACAACGTGCTGAATTGATTTTAAAAATGCATGAGTTAACTAAGGAAAACATTGAGCGTATGAATGCTAAATATAAACTTGCTGGAGATAAGGGTAGAAAACATGTTGTGTTTGCACCTGGAGATCTTGTTTGGTTACATTTGCGTAAGGATAGATTTCCTGATTTGCGCAAATCAAAGCTAATGCCACGTGCTGATGGTCCCTTTAAGGTGTTAGAGAAAATAAATGATAATGCATATAAACTTGAGCTGCCTGCAGATTTTGGGGTTAGTCCCACTTTTAACATTGCAGATTTGAAGCCTTATTTGGGTGAGGAAGATGGACTTCCGTCGAGGACGACTTCATTTCAAGAAGGGGAGGATGATGAGGACATCAATACAATTGTTACACCCACAGCCCCTGCTGCTATACATACTGGACGAATTACTAGAGCTCGTGCACGCCAACTAAATTACCAGGTACTTCCGTTTCTTGGTAATGATTCTAATGTTCATGAGAATATGATGCTGCCTAAATTGGATACATTTGTTTTGCTTACAAATGAAGGGCCTAGCTTGGAGAAGGATGAACATTGGAGCAAGAACAAGCATGGAGATGATGGCATGCGCAAGGGGAACAAGAACGGAGTTACAAGTGATGATTTCAGGACTTTGAAGCCACCATAATGGGTGCATGAAGCCTTGGACGAAATATACAAGATGCCACTTCATAAATTTCGTCCCGAGGCTATTTTAGGTGCTGCGTCACCTTATTATTGGGCCAGGCCCATGTAATTTCGAAATACATAAGTATAGGCTATTTTTAGAGTCCGTATGTGTGGGGAAACAAGAGATAGGGTTGATTTCGGACTCCTCCACCAAGGGCCACGAAATTCCCCCCTCTTCCTCCATATATACAGCCCTTAGGGCATCGTTTGTTTAGATTAAAAGTTCGCCATAGCTGCAACTTCGCGTACTTCGTTTGTGTTCAACGACCAGACAAAGGCGTCACAGAACCCCACCTTGATCAATAAAGCTTTCATCTTATATTCGCAATATCCAGATTGCAATCTTAGTTTCTTGCTTGTTCTTCGTTTGCTCGCAGGAAACAGACCCTCGTGGTCAGGTTGATCGTGCTCCGGCGTGGTCAATAACCTCTCGGAGTTGGTTTAGCGATTGCTAAGGCGCGACGTCCTCGCACGTTCGTAGTCGGATCGTCAAAGTCGACTTCCACCAAAGCGAAATCCACCATCTCATCGAAAGACGGGACACCTTTGCCTCTATCACTTGTCATTTGAGAGCATCCCATCCTCCAAGGACTTTGAGCGAAAATCATCAAGTGAGGAAAACCCAAATCCCAAACCCAAACCTACAAACCCAAAGTGATTGAGCATCACTGAAGAGATTGTTCATGTGTGGAACCGACGCTTGTTATCTTTGAGGACTGTGTATCCTCCAGACGGTTAGGCGTCATGGTCTGAGCATTCAAGAGGAATTGAGGTTCGCCGAGTGACCTAGTCTGTGAAGGTTTGGAAGTCACCTATGAAGACTTTCCACTACTGTTGTGCGAGGTTTGTGTGATCTTAGCTCAAGGAGAATACGATGAGGACTGTGTGTCCGGGACTGTGTGTCCTCGATTTTAAATACTCAGCCGCTCCAACCAGACGTACAACTGTCACAGCAGTTGGAACTGGTCTACCAAATCATTGTCTTCACCAAGCCGACTGGTTCTATTTCCTCAACCCTTTCATTTCCTCAGTTATGTGTTGATGAACCTGATCATTACTGTTTGAAGACTTTGACTGAAGACTTTCTCTAATTCCTCGATCCTATTTCTTTAGTTAGTTTGTCTTCATCCTGCTTATCCTGTGTTTACGATTTCTGTACTCTGTATTTGTCTTTCATTTCATCATGATGAATATGCTGTTGCTCTATTATGCTTATACCTGAGTACTCTGCAAGTAGTTCTTCGCTTAGGAATTTCCTTACCCAAAAATTCCTTAGTGAAGAATTCATAAAAATCACCTATTCACCCCCCTCTAGTCGACGTAACGCACTTTGAATTGGTATCAGAGCAAGGTACTCCCTTGTTCTGTGTGATTTTGGTTTAACCGCCTGGAGTTTGAGTTATGTCGACTGTAGGAATGAAGAAAGTGACATGCCCCATCTTTGACGGTCATGAGTATCCCAAGTGGAAGGCCATGATGAAGAAGCGACTCATGGCAATGAACAACAACCTATGGACCGTCACTGAGATTGGTCTTACCAATCTATGCAAGATGGCTGAGGCAGAAGATATTCGCAAGTACACTCTACTCAACCTCACGGCAAAGGATGTCATCTGCTCCCGTTTGTCCCAAAATCAGTTTAGGAACATAATGCATCTCAACCATGGGAAGCTTATCTGGGACCGAATCTCTGAGGTCTATGAAGGCCATCATACTCGTCATGATCCTTGGTTTGAGGATTTGAAGGAATCACTTAAGGAGATGACTTTCGCACCTGAATCATCATCCACCGCACCATGCCTTATGGCAAAGGGTGCCAAGGTAACTGAATGCTACCTTTCCGAATCTAGTGATGATGAATCGGGTGATGAATTTGGACGTAGCTATGCTGTACTTGCTTCCCTTGCCACTAAACAACAAAGGGCTCTTGAAAAAGTTCAGAACATGCTTGATGAAAGCGATGATATGTTGGGTGAGGAATTGAATCAGCCCAAGACTCTGATAGATAATCTTCAAAGACTTCAAACTAGGTTTGAAAAGCTTCAAAGTCATCATAACACTCTCTTAACTGATCATGAGAAGCTTTCTTATGAGTTTCTTCACAGAAAGCAAGATCTTGAGAAGTTAAAAAAGAGTTATGAAGATCTCCAGAAGGAAAACGATGCATTGCTTGCTCAACAGATCGGTTCCGCTCAGGAAGAATTTATTCCACCGTGTATGAAATGCATTGAGTGTGAATCTGCTAATTCATCACCTGAATGTTCAAATGCTTCTATTGCTGCAAATTCTTCAATTGTCTCTATGGTCACAAATTCCTCATCTGAGGATACCACAAGTATCACTGACAATAATGCAGGGCTGAAGGACTTGTATGTGACAGACATTTACAAAAGCCTCAAAGGGCATCAGACTGTATGTGATGTGCTCAAAAAGCAAATCTTGAACGGGAACCCTAGGAAAGAGGGTATTGCCTTTGAGAGGAAACCCAATGCTGATGGGACCTACTAGAAACCTGAGCAGTATCCCAAAACCTCATGGGTTGCTGCGAAAGGACCTGCATCCATGCACTTTATCTGGCTTTACCTGTGATTCTTCATATTCCTCTAATGAGTCATTTGACTCCAATTATAAACTTTTTAAGAATCAGAATGATGAAGTATTTGCTCGATATGTTGGAACTAACTGCAGGAATGGTCCCTCTATGAAGAAAATCTGGGTTCCTAAAAGATGCCTTGAAATCTTCAGGTGAATGTCCCCAGATCAAATTCCTAATATGGACCAAATTCGTCATATGGATCAAATTCCTCACGTGGATCAAAATCCTCATATGAACATCATCATGCTAACACTTATGTTTCGCAGGGAAAGTCTAAGGGCCATGAATATGGGCATTATTTTTCAAACCATTATGTTCATAAGTCCTCGAAGAAACTTCTCTGCTTATTCATATGCTTATCCTAACCACTCTTCTGTGAAGCAAAATGCACTGGCTTCTATGCCATATTTTTCTTATGGAGCTTGCAGAATGATGAATTCTTTGCCACCCCTCCAGATGTGGGTGGTCAAGAAAAAGAACTAATCTCTTATGCAGGGTCAGGTCTCCAGACGAACTTGATTGTTTGAAGAAATTGCTAGAGACCTGAATGTGCTTGAAAGGACGCAAGCTAATCATGTAGAAATGAATCACTCATTTCTCACGTCCTCATATTGCTATATCTATTACTCTTGATGAAATTGATATCATATTCTTCACTGATGAAGTATATGGGTTCGTAAGTTGCACTAATTCATTTGTAGGATGAACAACCCAAAGCTACTGAGTGGGTCCTCGACAGTGGATGTACAAATCACATGACTGGTGACAGGAACTTGTTGATGGATACTGATTTGTAACCATCTCATCTGAAGCATATCACCTACGTTGACAAAGGCAAAAGCAAGGTATTGGGTGTAGGTAAGGTTGCAATCTCAAAGGATAGACACATGGACAAAGTCATGCTCGTCGAGTCCTTAGGATTCAACCTCATGTCTCTCTCAATACTTTGTGATCTTGACATGGTTGTCGTCTTTGGCAAATATCGTTGCATTGTGCTAATGGAATCTCACAATTCCAAAGTGTTCTAAGGCTTTAGGAAAGGAGACTTGTATATTGTTGATTTCTCTGCAGGACCACAGCCTGCCACATGTCTACTTGCAAAAGCTTCAGAATGCTGGCTATGGCATCGACGACTTGGTCATGCTGGGATGAGGAACTTGCATACATTCACGAAGAAGAAGCATGTCATTGGCATCGAGGGTGTCAAATTCCTCAAAGATCATCTTTGTGGGGCTTGTGAGGCTGGAAAGATCACCAGAGCCAAGCATCCCTCTAAGACTATCATGACCACTTCTCGTCCCTTTGAATTACTTCATATGGATCTCTTTGGCCCTACTCATTATGCCACGTTCTCTAGTTCTGCATCATTATATGGCTTTGTCATAGTTGATGACTATTGTTGTTACACATGGGTGCATATCATCACTTACAAAAATGAAGTGCAGGAAGTCTTCAGACGATTTTCCTCAAGGGCTTCTACTAACTTCGGTGTGAAGATCAAGCATATCAGGAGTGATAATGGAACAGAGTTCAAGAACTCTGGCCTCGATGAATATCTTGATATACTTTGTATTACTCATGAGTTGTCTGCTCCTTATACTCCTCAGTAGAATGGCGTCGTGGAGCGCAAGAACAGAACTCTTGTTGAGATGGCTCGCACTATGCTTGATGAATACAAGACACCTCAGCGCTTTTGGCCTGAAGCAATTGATACTGCGTGCCACATCATCAACAGGGTATATCTTCACAAATTCTTCAAAAAGACCTCATATGAACTCCTCACTGTCAAGAAACCCAATGTAAGTTATTTCAAAGTCTTCGGTGCTAAATGCTGGATTAGAGATCCTCACCATCACTCTAAATTTGCACCTAAAGCACATGAGGGTTTTATGCTTGGTTACGGACACGCACACCTACAGAGTCTTCAACATAAATCATCACAAGATTGTTGAAACTGTAGATGTGCGGTTCGATGAAACCAATGGCTCGCAAAGAGAGCACCTACCTCATGTGCTAGATGAAATGTCACCTGAGGAATCCATCAAGTTCATAGCTACTGAGGATATCATCCCTACCGAAGAAGCTGAAGAAGTCATTCCTGATCTTGAAGAAAATCACGATGGTGCTGCTAAAGAAACTAGTCCTGAAGAAATTGCTGGACCTAAGCAAAGTCGTCAACCCGCACATCCTCGCATTGCAAACGAAGTGCAGATCGAGAAGATCATCGATGACATCAATGCGCCAGGTCCTCTCACGTGCTCAAAAGCTTCACATTTATCTAACTTTTGTGGGCATTTTGCGTTTGTCTCTATCACAGAACCCACAAAAGTTGATGACGCATTCATGGAATCTGAGTGGATTCAAGCCATGCAAGATGAATTGCATCAATTCAAGCTCAACAATGTGCGGGATCTTGTCGAGCGACCAGACCCACGCAAGCACAACATCATCGGTACCAAATGGATCTACCGCAACAAACAAGATGAAAATGGCCTTGTGGTGAGGAATAAGGCTCGTCATGTAGCTCAAGGCTACACACAGGTTGAAGGAATTGATTTCGATGAAACTTTTGCACCTGTTGCTAGACTTGAGGCTATTCCTATATTGCTTGCTTATGCTAACCATCATAATATCATCTTACATCAAATGGATGTGAACAGTGCATTCCTCAATGGTAAGCTTGAGGAAGAAGTATATGTTGCTCAACCACCAGGTTTTGAGGATCCAAAATTTCCAGATCATGCCTACAGACTCAACAAGGCCCTCTATGGCCTCAAGCAAGCACCTCGGGCGTGGTATGACACACTGAAGGAATTCCTCATGAAGAAAGGCTTCAAACCTGGTTCACTTAACCCAACTCTTTTCACCAAAGCATATGATGATGAACCATTCGTGTGCCAAATATGTGTTGATGATATTATCTTTGGCTGTAGTAACCAACATTACGGTGACGAATTTGCCTATATGATGAGTGAAGAATATCAAATGTCTATGATGGGAGAATTGAAATTCTTTTTAGGTCTTCAAATTCGTCAAAAATACAATGGCATATTCATATCTCAGGAGAAATACCTCAAGGATCCGTTGAGGAAATTTGGCATGCAAGATTGCAAAGGTGTCAAAATCCCTATGCCCACTAATGGACATCTATGCACTGATGAAAATGGTAAACACTTCGATCAAAAGGTATACAGCTCCATGATTGGCTCTTTATTGTACCTATGTGCATCTAGGCCAGATATTTTGCTTAGTGTTTGCATGTGTGTCCGATTTCAAGCTACACCGAGGGAATCACACCATAAGGCTGTGAAGCATATTCTTCGATATCTAGCTCACACACCAACACTTGGATTATGGTATCCCAAGGCCTCTTCCTTTGATCTCATTGGATATTTAGATCGGGTGGACCGCAAGTCAACGTCAGGCCATGTCATTTCCTCGGACGATCCTTGGTATGTTGGTCCTCGAAGAAGCAGAACTGCTTATCACTCTCCACTTCTGAACCTGAGTACATTGCTGCTGGATCTTGTTGTGCTCAATTGCTATGGATGAAGCAAACCTTCAAGGACTCTAGCATCAATGTGAAGAATGTGCCACTCTACTGCGACAATGAGAGTGCTATCAAGATTGCTCACAACCCAGTTCAGCACTCGAAGACAAAGCACATCCAGATTAGTCATCATTTTCTCCATGACCATGTGTTGAAGGGCGACGTCTCCATTGACCACGCAAATACTGAAGACCAGTTGGCCGATATCTTCACAAAGCCCTTGGATGAGAAAAGATTTAGCAAGTTGCGGTGTGAGCTAAATATCCTAGAATCTTCAAATGTTCTTGGAAAAGGACACACATCCTAACACTTATGCTGACTTGATGACTTAGATGTGCAACACACAAAGTAACATTTTTATTCAATCAGTGAAGACTAACCCTCTAACTGTGAAGAAATTAATGAAGAAATTGATTCTCATAACCCTACGACAATTGTACGCGGTGTTTGGAATCATCATTCTTATACGGTGGGATACGCCACCAACCAAAGTTGAAAATCTTCAATTTGAGTTTTTCTTCATTTTGGAAATTCCTCAGTTTTTCAAATTCTTCAACTTTGCATTGTCTTCACTCATTCCGTCATTGTTCTTCATTGACTATATATATACTTGAGTTTTTATGTCCTCTACAACATTCACTTCTTGCTAATTCTTCAAGTTGACTTTTCTGCTAAGTGAATGTGATCGAACCCTTTCCCCCTCTATGCTAAACTCAACCCAGTCTGTTCACAAATTCTTCATGTGCGTTCTATTTGAAACCCGTTCAAAATCTTCACTGTGTCCTTGTCAGCTGAAGAAATTGCGAACGGAACTGTAAAATATTCTTATCTGAATTTTCGGCCTTTGCCGCTCAAACCCGTTACACATCCCACGATAAAACTTATTTATTCACCCACGATCTCCACCACACTGTATGTTGGTGACACATGTCGCTAGGATGAGAAGGGTCAGGGGCACGTTCGTGCATTTTCCTCGGACAAACAGTTTTTCACCGCAGCTATAAATTCCCCCTCACCTTCCTCAGACTGCATTTACCCCGCTCGATCTCACTCCCCTCGCTTGAGCTATCAAGCCCTAGTGCCGCTGCTACCTTCATCATCGCTGGTGAGGAAGACCTTCACTGCCTCGACCTCGTCGCCATCGTACTCGCGCCGCCAGCGGACATCTTCTCTCTGCCGCCGATGTAGCCGTCTTCCTCTACCAAGTTAGGGCGTGGAAGATCCGGACAGACAAACTTCTCAATCTACACTTCCTGTTCGTCGTGTTCTTCATCAAGGGTAATTAAAAGTTACTTTTACTGCCTTTGTTACTACTGATGATTTTCATCAAATCTTCAAAAGGTGTTTATTCTTCAACTTCCACACTCTAAACACCTAGCACAATCTTTTGCTCTTGATATGTTTCTCTAAGTGACGTTTTTCTTCATGATTCCTCAATTGTGTGAATCTCACAATCCGCACAACTCTGGAACCTAAGTCAAAGAACGCTTAGTGAAATTCTTCAAGACACATCTGGTCAATTTCCTCAAACTTGTTCAGTTTTGCAAAAACTTCTGAGAACGCATATGACCTCTCCAAATTCTTTGCACCTATACTCTGTTCATAGGTACACGTGTCTGCTGCTGAATCACTAGGTTCTCATCAACTTAACTCAGTTGCAGCGTTCCTCAAAGAAAAGCTGCATACTTCCTCAGAGAACTCGATTGTTCAAATTCCTCAGCAGAAGAAAATGGTTGATGGCAAAAGACCTCAGAAGGGAGGAAAGAAACTGGAAGTCAACACATCATTTGAGATCCCTGATGACATTTACGTAGGGTATTGCACACCTGATGAGGCAACTCATGGGAAGGAGACCAAAAACGAGCGCAAGGTGCGCATACAGAGGATTGACAGAAGATGGGCACGGGAATGGAGGGAGTACAGATATGTTACTCCTAAATATATGAAGAAATTCGCTCTTCACCCTCCATGCTCAAGACCTCCGTTGGCACCTGGCCAAAGAGCTGATCCAACAAGCCTTAAACGTGGTGAGGATTATGCTGATGAATGGGCCAAGAGGCAAGCGAAGTTGGCCAAACAAGCCAAAGAAGCAGTGAAGAAATTCAACGAAGATTCTGCTGCTGCCGCTGCTGAGGCTTCTTGATAGAGGCAAAGGTGTCCCGTCTTTCAATGAGATGATGGATTTCGCTTTGGTGGAAGTCGACTTTGACGATCTGACTACGAACGTGCGAGGACGTCGCGCCTTAGCAATCACTAAACAAACTCCGAGAGGTTATTGGCCACGCCGGAGCACGATCAACTTGACCACGAGGGTCTGTTTCCTTCAAGCAAACGAAGAACAAGCAAGAATCTGAGATTGCAATCTGAATATTGCGAATATAAGATGAAAGCTTTATTGATCAAGGTGGGGTTCTGTGACGCCTTTGTCTGGTCGTTGAACACAAACGAAGTACGCGAAGTTTCAGCTATCGCGAACTTTAATCTAAACAAAACCCAAAGTCTAAACGACGCCCTAAGGGCTGTATATATGGAGGAAGAGGGGGGGGATTTCGTGGCCCCTGAGGGAGGGGTTCGAAACCAACCCTAACTCTTGTTTCCCCATACATACGGACTCTAAAAATAGCCTATACTTATGTATTTCGAAATTACATGGGCCTGGCCCAATAAAAAGGTGACGCAACACCTAGAATAGCCGGTGGACGAAAATTATGAAGTAGCATCTTGTATATTTCGTCCAAGGCTTCATGCACTCATTATGGTGGCTTCAACGTCCTGAAATCATCACTTGTAACTCCGTTCTTGTTCCCCTTGCGCATGCCATCATCTCCATGCTTGTTCCTGATCCAATGTTCATCCTTCTCCAAGCTAGGCCCTTCATTTGTAAGAAAAACAAATGTATCCAATTTAGGCAGCATCATATTCTCATGAACATTAGAATCATTACCAAGAAACGAAAGTACCTGGTAATTTAATTGGCGTGTGCGAGCTCTAATAATTGGTCCAGTATGTATAGCAGCAGGGGTTGTGGGTGTAACAATGGTATTGATGTCCTCATCATCCTCCCCTTCTTGAAATGAAGTCGTCCTCGACGGAAGTTCATCTTCCTCCCCCAAATAAGGCTTCAAATCCGAAATGTTAAAAGTGGGACTAACCCCAAAATCTGCAGGCAGCTCAAGTTTATATGCATTATCATTTATTTTCTCTAACACCTTAAAGGGACCATTAGCACGTGGCATTAGCTTTGATTTGCGCAAATCAGGAAATCTATCCTTACGCAAATGTAACCAAACAAGATCTCTAGGTGCAAACACAACATGTTTTCTACCCTTATCTCCAGCAAGTTTATATTTAGCATTCATATGCTCAATGTTTTCCTTAGTTAACTCATGCATTTTTAAAATCAATTCAGCACGTTGTTTAGCATCAAAATTAACCTTCTCCGAAGATGCAAGAGGCAACAAATCAATAGGTGCACGAGGTAGGAAACCATACACAACTTCAAAAGGGCACATCTTAGTAGTAGAATGCAAGGAACGATTATAAGCAAATTCAATATGAGGCAAGCATTCCTCCCACATTTTCTTATTATTCTTCAAAACAGCCCTAAGCATAGTAGACAATGTTCTATTGACTACTTCAGTTTGTCCATCAGTTTGGGGGTGACAAGTAGTACTAAAAAGCAGTTTAGTCCCCAACTTAGCCCATAAACATCTCCAAAAGTGGCTAAGAAATTTAGTATCACGATCTGAAACAATAGTATTTGGCACACCATGCAAGCGAATAATTTCATGAAAGAACAAATCAGCAACATTAACAACATCATCGCTTTTATGACATGGTATAAAGTGTGCCATTTTCGAGAATCTATCCACGACAACAAATATGCTATCGCTCCCCTTCTTTGTTTGAGGTAAACCTAAAACAAAGTCCATAGATATATCCTCCCAAGGAACACTAGGTACAGGCAAAGGCATATATAAACCATGAGGATTGAGTCATGACTTAGCTTTTTGACATGTAGTGCAGCGAGCAATAAAACGCTCAACAGCCCGTCTCATCTTTGGCCAAAAGAAATGTGTAGCAAGTACGTCCTCCGTCTTCTTCACGCCAAAGTGTCCCATTAATCCTCCTCCATGCGCCTCCTGCAACAACAAAGACGAACAGAGCTAGCTGGAATGCATAGCTTGTTAGCACGAAACACAAATCCATCGTTAACGACGAACTTGTTCCACATTCTTCCTTCTTTACAATTCTGCATTACATCTTTAAAATCAGCATCATGCACATATTGATCCAAATGTTCTTCCAAAGATCTGCTATAAATCAATATGTCATCAAAGTAAACTACCACAAATCGTCCAATGAAAGCACGTAAAACTTCGTTCATTAATCTCATGAAAGTACTAGGTGCATTAGTTAACCCAAAAGGCATGACTAACCACTCATATAATCCAAACTTAGTTTATATGCCGTTTTCCATTCATCTCCCAATTTCATACGAATTTGATGGTATCCACTATGCAAATCAACTTTGGAGAATATTGTAGAGCCACTCAATTCATCAAGCATATCATCTAGCCTAGGAATAGGATGACGATAATGGATAGTAATATTATTAATGCCTCTACAATCAACACACATACGTGATGTACCATCCTTTTTTGGCACTAGAATAATAGGAAGAACACAAGGACTAAGGGATTCGCGTATATAACCTTTGTCAAGAAGCTCTTGTACTTGACGCATAATCTCCTTCGTCTCCTCTGGATTGGTACGGTATGGCGCACGGTTTGGCAGTGAAGCACCGGGAATTAAGTCAATCTGATGCTCAATCCCTCGAATAGGCGGTAATCTCGGTGGCACGTCTTGTGGAAAGACGTCAGCGAACTCCTGCAAAATGTTAGTGACAGCATGAGGCAAAGAGGAAGGCACGTCCTCGAATGAAAATAATGCCTCTTTGCACACAAAAGCATAGCAAACAAATTTGCTGAAATCTAGGTCATCAATATCAGATTTGGTGGCAAATAAACATGCACTTTTCAATTTAATTTCAGAAGCAACACTAGATGGTTTATTATTAGGCTTCATTTGTTGCTCAAATTCTTTTGCCACAATCTGATTTTCACTCTTATTCTTCTCATGTTTTGCTTTATTAGCTCTATTAATATCATGTTTCAAAATAGAATCAGGAGTCATAGGAAGCAAAGTAATATTTTTATCCTTATGAACAAGAGTATACTGATTGTTTCTACCATGGTGTACATAATTTTTATCAAATTGCCATGGTCTACCAAGTAATAAGGAACATGCTTGCATGGGTACCACATCACAATCAAGATAATTAGATATGTAGAGATACTAAAATGCACACGAACAGTACATGTTACCTTAACCTTGCCGTTGTTGTTGAACCATTGGATGTAGTAAGGATGTGGATGTGGTCTTGTGGTGAGAGAAAGCTTCTACACCATCTCCAAGCTAGCCAAGTTGTTGCAGCTCCCTCCGTCTATGATGACGCGCACAGAACGTTCCTTCACAACTCCCTTGGTATGGAACAAATTGTGCCTCTGGTTTTGCTCAGCTTGTGTGACCTGCACACTCAAAACACGTTGAGCAACTAAACATTCATACCTGTCAGCGTCTTCAGGAGCCATGTATTGCGTCTCATGATCAGAATCATCTCCACCATGTTCTTTACGTGTAATAAGAGCCAAAGTCTCCTCATCATAGTCACTAGCGGACTCATACCCACCATCCTCAGTAGCAATCATCACACGCTGAGATTTGCATTCTCGCACATAATGACCTCTTCCCTTACAACGACGACAAATAATATCACTTGTGTGCCCTGTTCATGCCATGGAAGAAGAAGAGCTTTGTGTACGTCCGGCAGGTGCGCTCTTGGCAGATAGTGGTGGTTGTGCCTACTTTCTTGTATCACGGCTGGAGGTGGTACCTGATGGAGGTGCTGGTGAAGTGGAAGTAGACGATGCATGCAATGTCCATGTGGAAAGTCGACCTGCAGAAAAGTTGGTGCGCGCCATTGCTTGTCGATCCTGCACTTCACGTTCAGCTTTACAAGCAAGATGGAATAAACGAGTGATATTAGTATACTCCTTATACTCTAGAATAGTCTGAATCTCTCTATTTAATCCACCCATAAAACATGCAAGCATAGCTTCATTCTCCTCAACAATACCACATGTAATCATGCCAGTTTGTAATTCCTGATAATATTCTTCTACAGAATTTTTTCCTTGTCTTAAACGCTGCAATTTTTGAAGCAATTCACGTTGATAATATGGTGGAACCCAACGAGTACGCATAGCAGTTTTCAAAGCAGCCCAAGTAGTTGGAATAGGATATAATCTACAATGTTCAGACCACCATACACATGCAAAACTAGTGAAAGGACAAACAGCAGCAGCAACCCGTCTCTCCTCAGGATATTGTAAACATGTAAATCGTTGTTCAGTTTCTAACTCCCAAGTAAGATATATATCAGGAACATATCTAGCCTCAAATGGTGAAATATTCAATTTTAGTTTAGGAAGATGGTCATGATCTCGTACCTGAGGGAGAGCCCTACCATTGTGATTATTTGCATGTGGATGACCTGGTGGTTGTGGTGCTGGTGGTTGCACGTAGTTCTGATTTTGATCAACCTCATCCTCGTAATCTCCCACATAATCATCCTCCGCATCAGCAGCAGGAGCCACAAAAGTATCAACAGTAGAACCAACAGTTTGGCCAGGCTGAAGAAGGACACAGCTCGCTCGGCGGAGGGCTGTTTCGCGATGTGGAGATAGTAGTAGTTGTTGTTGTTGTTGAAGAGGTGCGGCAGGTGCAGTTGGTGGTGGAAGACGCGCAAGCAGATCATTAAATCTGTTATCGAGCTTTGTTTCGAACGTCTTCTCAAAGCCAGTGATCTTCTCCATGGCCTCTTCAAAATTGTTCAGCACATCTTGCACTTGTTCAGTCATCATTTGCTGAAACTTATCATGAAGCTCCTTGTTCGTTAAATTCTCCCAGTCAATCTCTTCGGCTTGTGATCCTGGCATGATTAGCAGCAGTAGAAACACACAAGAATATGATCCTACAGACTACTAACAAGTGGTGGTGGTGGGTGTCACAAATCTGTCAAGCAAAACTCAAATTCTTACCAGTTCTTACCCAGCAGCAGGCGGTGATCAGCAACCGTTGTAGTCAAAACTCTCAAAGCTTGGATAGAGCAATTACCAGGGAGAGTCAAACGCACGACGTAGATGTATGTGGAGCTGGGAAAGCTTATAATATGGTAGCAAAAAGATCAGCAATAATCAATTCAGATATGCAAAGTTGAATAAACGCTCAACATCGGTACTGTGCTGGTCCCAGGCTAGACCGTGCTAGAACACTAACAAAATCACGGCGCGGCACGTAATCAAGGAAGGAGCACACTCTGAATTTTTTTCTCTTTTTTCCCACTTTTTTTACACTTTTTTCCCTCTTTTTTTTTTGCTCCGCAACAAATTTTTTTCAAAAAGTCTACAAATGGTCTAGAAACTGCCTAGCTAGAATTTTCCAGACTTAGTTTTTTTTGAAACTGGAACTATTTTTCTTGTACGGGTGGCACTGATGTTGGGAAGTCTGACTTGGTCACGACTCAGAGTATGGCATGATCTAGAAATCGAAATCAAACCAACAAATACTCGAGTCGGACTAGGACTGGTGGCGGAGATGAATCTGGTGGATACTCGGACTTGTGGCGGATATATGTAGGGCGGTGGAACACGGACTGGTGGTGAATCACTGATGGAGGTGGACTCGGATTAGCGTGATGGCGGTGAATATGTGGTATATGGAAGCGGTGATGACGATGGTGGTATATGGCAGCGGTGATGACGATGGTGGTATATGGTAGCAGTGATGACAATGGTGGTATATGGCAGCGATGACGATGATGGTGGTATATGGCAGCGGTGATGAGGATGATGCGGCGGCGGCGTGACAACTTGTGAACAGAACTCGAAACTCAAAGGACTAGACACTAAGACCAGCAACTCGACACGACAATGCAACCGCAAATTCAACAAAGCAAAAGACTGAAAAGACTATGCAAAGGCTCAGACTGGTTCGGATATGATGACCTAACCCTAAAAAAATTTTGTGGCTTTTTCATGGACTGTAGGTATGAAGAACAGACTCGATCTAAACTATGAAAAACTGTAAAATCTCACCAAGAAAACTGGAAATCTGATACCACTTGATAGAGGCAAAGGTGTCCCATCTTTCGATGAGATGATGGATTTTGCTTTGGTGGAAGTCGACTTTGACGATCCGACTACGAACGTGCGAGGACGTCGTGCCTTAGCAATCGCTAAACCAACTCCGAGAGGTTATTGACCACGCCGGAGCATGATCAACCTGACCACGAGGGTCTGTTTCCTGCGAGCAAATGAAGAACAAGCAAGAAACTGAGATTGCAATCTGAATATTGCGAATATAAGATGAAAGCTTTATTGATCAAGGTGGGGTTCTATGACGCCTTTGTCTGGTCATTGAACACAAACAAAGTACGCGAAGTTGCAGCTATGGCGAACTTTAATCTAAACAAAACCCAAAGTCTAAACGACGCCCTAAGGGTTGTATATATGGAGGAAGAGGGGGGGGGGGAATTTCGTGGCCCCTGAGGGAGGGGTCCAAAACCAACCCTAACTCTTGTTTCCCCATACATACGGACTCTAAAAATAGCCTATACTTATGTATTTCAATATTACATGGGCCTGGCCCAATAAAAAGGTGACGCATCACCTAGAATAGCCGATGGAAGAAAATTTTGAAGTAGCATCTTGTATATTTCGTCCAAGGCTTCATGCACTCATTATGGTGGCTTCAACATCCTGAAATCATCACTTGTAACTCCGTTCTTGTTCCCCTTGCGCATACCATCATCTCCATGCTTGTTCTTGATCCAATGTTCATCCTTCTCCAAGCTAGGCCCTTCATTTGTAAGCAAAACAAATGTATCCAATTTACGCAGCATCATATTCTCATGAACATTAGAATCATTACCAAGAAACGAAAGTACCTGGTAATTTAATTGGCGTGCGCGAGCTCTAGTAATTGGTCCAGTATGTATAGCAGCAGGGGCTATGGGTGTAACAATGGTATTGATGTCCTCATCACTTCTTCAAGCAAGAAGGCTATGCCCAAGAAGCCTGCTCGAAAACCAACTTCCTCAACAATGCCCTCATGGCCAAGCTCCTCAGCAATGCCCTGACGGCCAAGCTCCTCTGTGCCATCAAGGCAAATTCCTCAAGCTTCCCCAGTTCCTCAAGTTGCACCAGTTCCTCGGACTTCAAAACCCTCAGCTCCTCTGAAAAAGTCCTCAGCACCTGTGCATCTCACCACTTGCCAAAGGACCACAGGCATCTCAATTGCCTTAGGAGCTTCTGCAAGTTCTTCAGTTCCTCATCTGTCCTCAAAGAGCCTAACTTTGCTGAAGACCAAGGCCACTACAGGACGAGGCACTAGACCAAGTCCTCACAAGAAACAAGTTGCCTTTCAAGTACCATTTGATGATGATGAGGCTGATGATGAAGAATTAGCTGATATCATCAAGGACAGACAACAAAGGGCTGCTAGAGCCAAGGGAAGTGTTGTGCCTCTTCTATTGGATCCGAAGAAGATCTTGGATTTCATTGACCTCTGGCACAAAGATCCAAACACTCCATTGCCAGAGCTAGACCTCACTCCTGGACAAAGTCACATGTTGATGGTGTTCATTGCTGAAGAAAAGCGGAAATATGATCAAGCCAGAACTGCTAAGAAAGCCGAGTACAAGAAGCTGCGCTATCTGAAATATAACATTCTGAGGTTATCGCCTGAGCAACTCATGCTCTGCAATCTGAGATCAATAAGCTTAGTGATGAATTTGACGCCTATAAGGCAGAATGGCTGGGAGCCAAAGTCAGATTCGTCAAAATGGCGAAGAAATTCACTTCAAATGATGAAGTTTCTACGGCTGAAGCATCTGCACAGCCAACTGAAGAACATGCAAGCACCGCTGATGAAAATCAGGCTGCTGATGAAACTGCAAGCACCAGGACTGAAGAAATACCAGCCAATAAAGAAACTGCCAAGGCAACCACTAGTGTTGCGCCTGAAGAACAAGTCAAGTCAGCTGAAGAATCTAAAGCTGCACCTGAAGAAGCTGCATAAGACAGGCCAACTGCATCAGTTGTGCCTTAAGAAATTGATCCAATTTCCTCTGCTCCTCCTGCACCAACACCAAGCCCAGTTCTTCCTTCATCTCTGGAAGTGAAGAAAACAAAAGTTGTGGAGCGAGTTGCTTTGAAGAAAAGGAAAGCATCTACTTCCTTAGAATCTTCTGCACCCCAGAAGGCAAAGATTTTGACAAGCTCTCTTGAGAATCCTATTGATGTTGTTCCTCTCTCAAGCATGCCATCAAAGGAAATTATTCCTTTTGGTGAAGATTACGAGATTCTTGATGAATCTGCTGAAGAAAACCCCTCTGCTGCTTCCACAAAGCAGATGGATGGATAAATTGAAGTGGATGCTATCACTTCAACTCCCCAGGTATCATCGCCAATGCCTTAGTTCACAGCTGAAGAGGTCGGCATTGAAGAAATGGAAGAGGATGAGGATGTGTACATTGGGAGCACCACACATGTAATAAACGATGTTTTTGGGACAGTCAGCACCCCAACTCTCCTTTGTTCACACCGCTTCAACAAATACCTCGGTCCCCAGTCTCTATAGAAGTTTAGATGGGCTCTGATGAAATTCATACTACCCCTTCCATTCCTTAAGAAATTCCAGCCACTAGTGCTAAAGACAAAGATGGTGAAGAAATGGAGGCCCAGGCTGCACCTGAAGCAGAAACTGAAATTCATCAGCCTGCGGCTCTAGAGATTGAGATTCCCGAGATTGTGCTGCAATTGACTGATACTCCTCAGCCAAAGCCGAAGAATCTATTCTCCAAGACTCTAAAATTCAATGATCATGCCTTCTTCAATGAGCATGTGTTCTTCACTGACTACATCCTTATGACTCTGCTCGTGCGAGAAGGAAGCGTTTCTGCCAGCCAAGCAATGCTTCACTCCTTTTCAACAAAGACAAAGTCTTCGACCATGAGCACATTCCTCATGTGGATATGGAATCACTGCCGTGCTTCGCACCAGTCATCGGTGTTATTCATGATGCTGGATTGCTCAACTTCTGCACTGACATCTGTGATTAGAATGAAGAACTCATTCTTCAGTTCTATGCGATGCTGCACATCACTGGAAATGTTGAAGATGTGAACTCTTGGCTGTTGGACTAGATGACAGAAAATACTCACTTTGAAACACCGGCCACTTAATTGCTTCTTGCCATGCCTGTTAGTCCTTCCCCAGAAGGTGCGTGTCTTATCTATAATGAAATTGAACTGTCTGATCACTTCATGCAAGTCCTGATGAAGCCATTGAAGCCTGGTCAAGCCTCAAGGACAAAGTTGCTTGTGAAGGAATTGCAATATGTGCCTAGGACTGTATATCACATTCTGACCAAGACACTGAGTCCAATCAAAGGCCACGACTCGAATGATAAAGAAGTTGTTGGCATCAAGAATAATCTGCTATTCAATATCATACATGGTATTCCAGTGAACTACCATGACTTCTTCATGAGGACTCTGTCAAACGTTGCAATGTCTCCCTTTGAGTTGAAGCCTTATGCTCCATGGATTATGAGATTCCTCAGATCAAGGTCTTCACTCAACTACAAAGCTGACACACTTAACCATGGTAGTTACTTGCCCCCTATTGAAGTCCTCAAGCGGACATTTTCCTCAGTTGATGAAAAGGGCAAGGCCACTGCAATTATTTATGAGGGCATTCGTCCATTGGATGGACAGTTCCGCAAAGTTGCCTCATATTACACCAATGATGACTCTGCTACTCATAACTCTGCCTCTAATGCCTCAAAATAAAGTCCTCAAGCCACAGTTCCAAGGGTGATGACTAATCGTGAGCTTCTCCTCAGTCTTCATCAGAAGGTGGATCACAATCATAAATGGGTCAAGCGGCAGTTTGGTGCTATTCTTCACAACATGACTGCCACATACAATTTAGTGAAGAAGAACCACTACTACCTCAATGAAGTTTTTGATCGCACCTGGGATGTTCTGACTCATCTATATGGTGATGAAGATCTCAAACAGATGGGCTTCAAGCAGGACTTCAGCTGGTCTAAGCCTCCAGCAAAGAAATTCAAGAAGGTTGAAGTTCCTCCTTTGGTGCCCATCTCATATTCCTCATCGCGTGAGACTGATGAAAATGAAGACTTAGATGACACTGCGACAGGCCCTACTCCAACAACTGACCCCAACAACGTTGGCGCTCCTCCATCGACTTCGTGATGAAATTCTTCAGGGACGTTAGTCCTCACTTTTCGTCCCTTTTGGTCATTTGATGGCAAAGGGTGAGAAATTTGAGTTAGTCTTCAAGCGGGTCTATCTATACGGGGCGTTTTTTGTTAAGTTGCAACTCTCGCTCTTCTGAAGTGTTTGTTAATTGAGTTGTAAACTTAAGTCCGGTGGTGACCTGATACTTTTGCCTTGTTTTCCGCATGCTATTTCCTCATATATGCTATGCACACATGTTGAATTACATCAGTCATCACATTTCATCATGCATTTCAAATTCTTCATTCGATATGTTAAGTGCGTGTATGAATTACAAGATATAGTGGGATATCTCGATGATTCTACTCTTCAAATGTGCATTGCTTCAAAAGCAAATTCCTCACTATGCACATCTTCAGGGGGAGTTCTTCTATATCTTGCAATGAAATTCCTCTATATTGAGCACTTTCAGTTCATATGTTTATCCTCTTTGAAAACTTAACCTATATTGTCATCAAGCACCAAAAAGGGGGAGATTGTAAGAGCATCTAGTGCCCCTTAGTGATTTTGGTGTATTGAAGACTTATAGGTTAAGGGACTAATATGTTTGTGAGTGTACACATGTTCTATAAGTCGATGAGGAGTTTGATATTTACAGTGAAAGTCGACCCCTAAAAATGAATGTCTTCGCCTGAAGACTTTGGTCCTCCTGAAGACTTTGAAAGTGAAGAAATTGGTCTGACCGTGAAGACTTGGATATTCATGCGACGATTATGAAGCATGAAGACTTTTGTCCTCGTAGTTTCATTTTCTTCTTTTTGAGTCATAGGAAAAACCGTACTGTTAAAGGGAGTAGCGGTAATACTAAGGAAACTGATTTCCAAGTGATGCTCATCTCAAATCCTACACCTATCCAATCCTTTGAGTGAAGCCATTGGAAATCTCATATCAGTTCAGCCAATTTCTTCAGAGACAGAGACGAAGATCTTCTGGTCTCTGAGGAATTTGTTCTGACTGAGGAGTTAGGAATTCACTAGTGCAGATTGCCTATAGAGTGAGGAACATGATAGCCCTGAGGAATTCGAACCTCAAAATCTGACTATTCTTGTGCCACACGCCAGCTGTCCAAAATATCCTTCCACCTAACGGTCATATCATTGAAGGGCATTTATGTCTTATCATGTCGGGCTGCTCCCTAGGATATAAATAGCTGCCCCATAGAACCAATAGCTGGTTGGCTGCTCCGAGAGAAACTGACACTTGTCATTTGAGAGCATCCCATCCTCCGACAACTTTGAGTGAAGGACGAGAGCGAGGTCAGGGAGGGAACGACCCGGAGCCAGTGAAGCCACCACAGCGGATGCCCGCGCTAGGGGAGTACGAACGCTGACTGGTCGTCTGCGGGGTGAGGCTAACGTCGCCGGAAAATAACATGATGTGTGGGTGGGTAGAGGGATGGCCTCGCAGCAGCACAACCAACCACGGGAGGAGGGAGCAGGCAGTCCCGCCGGCGCTGGAATGGGCGGCTGGAGCAGGAAGATCAGAGATTGAAGAAGCACGTCGGCTATTGGATGGACATCCAATAGTCACTTCTCTGTGTTGACTAAGTTGACAAAGCCTTGCGTACGCGTCAAAAAAAATTTTAGGACAGCGTCATCGTCAACCTAGTAGGCCCAGAAGTCAGCCTCCAAGTTTGTGGAAAACAGCATACAGCCAATTAGCCATTATTTTCAATAATTTACAGCCCATTTGCTAATTCTTAAGGATATTTTGAAGCCCATATTCTTTTTATTAGCATTATAGACAATATATTCTGGGCACTGCTAAAATATTCAAAGAAATTTTGCATATTTCGGTGGGGTCTGAACTCTTTTAATCACGAAATTTCGAGTCACGTTAAAAGTAATTTTTAAAAATTTATATCAAAATAAAATTCAAAAAACAATTCTCCACAAAAATAATGAATGAAATTTGAAATCTTAACTAGCAAGATGCCCATTTGTTGCATGGAACTTGAAGATACATTTCTATGAGTAGTTTATCTTGTGGGAGAAAAGATGATATTTTAATGTAATTGCCAGCTAGCTTTGGTTTTTATAAGAGTAGAGAGTAGAGAAATTCAGAAAATATGATATTTTAATGTAATGGCCTGTTGGCTTTGGTTTAAAAATTTACAACCCATTTCTTACAACTTATAGCCCATTTTCTAGGGAAGCCCATTTCTTACTACATACATCCCTCCTCGTCTTGAAAGATTTGTAGCCCAGCAGGGCTCAAAAAAGCAAGTAGGCCTCGGTTTTGGTATTCTCAAAAAAAAAGAACTAGGCTATCCATTTTCAGAAAGAAAAAACATATCAACTGAGCTCGTGATGTGCTTAAATAAAAGCGTAAGCGTGGGCTAGACGGGCCACATCCCCCGCACAGCACGCAGTTGAGCTCGGTCTCTGAAACTAAAAAACAATTGGGTGAGCTACTGGGTCCCTGGTGTTATCCGCTCATTGTGTAATTTTCTCATTTATTGACTACATTGACAATGGCGTTGGACCTAGTTGTCAAACAATTAGGAGGAAGTATTTTTTTTGGCTTGTAATAAGGAGGCACCTGCTTGCATAATGCAATGACCCTGGTGGGTCCGTACTGTCAGCTTCTCCATGTACATTCATCTCTTGATTCCTCTCGGTTGTTGACCATGTTGACAACGCCAGACAGCGGTGGGCACAGCGAGAGAACCAAGGCGGAGAATGACGGTGAGGCCTCGGACGGGAACGAACAACAGCCGTGGAAGATGCGGCAGTGTAGTGGCAGGTGGAGGGGAGTACGAGGGCAACAACATGCAACTCAAGCTTACAAATGGTACAAAAAGCCCAAGGATTAATTGTTCATCAAATTTTTAGACAAAACCCAGATTGAACATGGCAGTAACATCTAACCCAACCACTCTTTTTTGCAGTCGCAAACAAATGGATCGGTCTGATCCATAAAATCAACTTCCTGTGAAAAGAAATTTATTTCAGGATGACTACTACTTGTTGTAAATAGAGGCCGAGCATGTTTAGAAGCCCATTTGTCCACCTGAAACTTCTTTTTTTGCTGTTCAACGTGTCCATCTGTGAGAAATCTCTTGCGGTAAAACTTAAGCCTCATGGACAGTAGTAACCTCGCATTCAACAGGAAGAATGTGACAAAGCTTTTGTTTGCCTGGTTGGATGCATATCCTTCCATCGTTATTGTCCTCAAACGAATGTCATGAGAACTGAGAAAATTCTAGTGCTTATTACGCCACCGATTGGTTATTGTTTTTCTCCATGTGGTTGTGCCTAAGTAGACATGAAGATTGATAATAGTTAAGGTCTGAAAATAGAGTATCTCAAAAGAACGGCAGCTGAACGATTAATTCTAGTACAATATATACAGGCTTTCAATGTGCATGAAATCATCACCTCTATATATAAATTCTCCAGAGATCGAAAGATCGCAGCAAGCCAATAATTATGTTCAGATCAGAACTAAACATTCTGATATATATATGATCTTGACAGAATACAGCGGCATTCATAGGCTATCAATGGACGAACTCTTCGTTGAACATATAACATAATATTAGTACCCAAAGTGTACTCCAAGATGATATAAAACTTATGCGAACAAATGAAAAATGTAGCTTACAAATGTGCAGATGATAATATATGGTACCTGAAAAACTGAGGAGCCAAACACCAACTTATTGTGGTCATTAAACGGGTCACGAATTATACCCAAGGTCTCCAGTTTGGGCGCAGAGACCACACTTATTTGTGAAGGTTTATAACAATCATCAAGGAGCAACCTTTGAAGTGAAGGGGCATCTTCAATGATGAGCTCTTGTCCTTCAAAACAAATTCCAATGCTTTTATGGTGAGGCGACTTTATTTGGAGACAACTGATAGGTATTTCTATTCCCAAAACAATCAACAAGCGCTCCAGGGCAGGGCAACTGGAGTGTATGATGATGTGCAGTGAGGCCTCCGAAAGATAAACCACCACAAGCGAACGTATTTTTAGCACTGGGAGTCGAAGCATTTGTACCAGATCATATGGTAGATGGCACCGGGCGAAGGTGGCGGTGTGGAGAGAGGAGAAAACCGCGAGATGGGCAACGGTGGTGTGGGCACGAATTCTTGGTGTGTTCGTGGTATGAAACTTTTCTGGTAATGGTACAACTCAAACTGCTAGAGTTTTCCGAATTCAGGGTATGTCAGCCAAGCGTCCACCATGCCGGGTATGGACAGCAGGTAGCGTGTCGGGAGGAAGAGGCATTGAATGGGCCCTGCTAGTGAGAGGAGACGATGGCTCTGAGGAGATCAAATTCAGGAAGGACAGCTATCTGACGACAGTTGAGATTGAGGGGCACGGTGCGCTATAGAGGGTGCCATCGAGTTGAGAGGACTTGTGTGCGGCAACAATCCTTGGTGGGGAGAAGCGACATGATCACCTCAAGGATGACGTCCGGGAGATCGCTGTTGTGGTCCATCAGAGATTCTACCGGTTCCTTAGATCCGGGTGGGGAGGCTTGCCGCTTCTCCCCGCGATGCCGGGTGCGGGATCTACAACCAGCATCGCCGCTCGCGGGAGCCTCATCTTCTTGGCGCTGGGGCCAGCCGACTCCATTTTCCTTGTGGGCATTGCGCTGAGCTCACGAGTTTTAGCAGAGTAGCCAGAGACGAGCCTAGTGACAGTGCGAGTGGGGAAGAAGGAGAGTTGGGGATTTCTGTAGGAGTGGAAGAAGAGGAGCAGGTGTTTTCTGTATGAGTGAGGAAGAAGGTGAGCGGGGGGATTGGGGGGAGACGGAAGCGGGAGAGCGAGCTGTTCGTGTTTATAAGGCCCGCTGCACTAAGTACTCGCTTTTTCCCAAGAAGAGCTCTCTTCTTTTGTGTTGCTGCATTGGAGCTTGCGCATGGACTTGGCTGACTGGCCATGCATGCAGGTTGCATGTGCCCGTCGGCCATTGCATGCGCCTGGTTTGTTACTAGGCCTATTTAATAAGGTGATTATGGAGTAAATTAAGGGGATTTATTTTCTCTGTGTGCATCTTCTTGGTCTTAGAAATTGGCTCATGGGCCTAATAAACCCAGACGGAGGGAGTATAACTAGAAGCGAGGAGGAAGCAGGGGTTTTCTGGGATCTCCCCCTCTTCAAGAAATATGGGCTTCTCCTCACAAAAAACAAAAACAAATGGGCTTTAAGATGGATAGGCTTTTGTATCGGCCCACTCGGCTACCTGTGTTTCTTACTGGAGGGCCTCGTGCTAGAGGCAGCCCGCGACACTCTCCAGCTTATTGCCCATTCGAAAGAAAAACAGAGACACCTCCAGCTTATGGCTACTCATCGGTAACGGTTTTCAACTTGGCATCCATCAAATTAGAGGATGCGGTACTAGATGTAGACACTCACATTAAACTAAGCTTCAGAAGATACGGTCTGCATACTAACATTCATAAGAACAAAAGTTCAGCATGTTTATGCATCTCAATGATTCACCATACTATAACCAATACAAAGCTATGAGAAGGTGTGAAAATAAAGAAAATTGGTCGATGCTTCTCTGAGCAAAGTGGCTCCCGGTGCATGCATTAATTTCTTGGGCATGCTTGTTTCTTCTCAATGTTGCGAGCACTTTGAGCATGTTGGCAACTCCATAGCTAGCTAGCTGCCTCATCTTGCAATTGATGCTAACACATTTGCAGCAAACACATGAGGCAATAGAGATGACTCAACATGAGTCCATATTGTGCAGTTCCCCTGAAATCATCTTCGTTGTCCTGAATCTGGAAAGATAGGAAAACAATAACTATACTTAAATGGTGTTGCAAAATAGTAGCACATATCAATAGCTCGGCATGACAAAATACGATCATCTGGACGAAGGGGATACTGACCTGCCTGAGGAAGATTATATATAATTTCATAAGTCCTTGGTTGATTTCCACCTTCGGTTGCACTGCTTGTTTGCTCCTCCACACATTACAAGATCGTGCACTGCAATCAGCAAGTCAACGTACGAATAAGATTATTTCATATTGCGGTGGTCACTGTACCTAGTTACGAATGTAGGAATACCTGGAGCACCATGAGGTTAGCTGACAGCAGGTAGATGCAGCCATATAAATTTTGTGTGGTGCTACCAAAATTGAGGTTTGTATCCCTTCCCATTATGAGAATTCTTCTTGAAGTTGGTAGAATGTGACGGCTTGTTCTTTGCATCAAACTTGCCTTTCCCCTAAGATATGTTCTTGTTGTTTTGGGGCTGGTTGGGCTGGAAGTTCCTCTCGTGTACCATGTGTGCACCAGAAGCTCCCTCAGCGACCCGAGCACGTGTGTCTTTTGCTCTTGCCTTCTCTTCAAAATCAAGAGTGCTAATGAAATCCGAAATGGAAAACTCATGCCTCTTGTTTTTCAGAGAAGTAGCAAAATCGTTCCATGAAGGTGGAAGCTTGGCAATGATGGTCCCAGCAACAAATTTGTGTGGCAACACACACATAAAGTACTGAAGTTCCTTAGCGAGTGACTGTATCTCATGAGTTTGTTGAACAACAGAGCGCTCATCAGTCATCTTGTAGTCACAGAATTGATCCATGACATACAACTCGTTGCTAGCGCCCGAGGCCCCAAACGTGGCCCCGAGCGCACCCCACATGTCTTTGCCGCTGTCAAACGACATATATGAATCCACAATGGAATCGTCAAGAACACTCAGCAGGGCGGCTTTCAAGAGGGTATCCATGTTCTCAAAAGCTTCCTGTTGTGTAGGATTAAGATCGCCCTTAGGCTTACCCTTAGTGGCATCATAGCAGTACATGATCTAAAACCAACATACTGCTCTTGTGCACCACCTTTTATATTGCATCCCCTTAAAAGTAGGCGGCTTCAAAAGCACAGCAGAACCACTCGGAGTAAATTGCCTATAATTAGGTTTTCGGATTGGATTGTTCAATATATGAGCAATTTATGATGAGATTTAATCCAAATCAACAGTAAATAGATCATGACGACAATTGCAAATATCAAAGTAATGATGCAGAGTAAACTAGGAGGACATAATCACATACTATACAGCGGGAGCAGAACCACTGTGGTTGATGTTGTCACTCATGTCGTTGATGAAGAGGTTACCGAGGTCGGGGAAGAAGGCTGTCGTTGAGGACATCATCGCTGGCAGCAGTCACATGAGTGTGCTCCCCAAAAACCTGATCGCCCCTCTCCCGTACAGGATCATGAAAGTTGGGGTTCGGAGGACTGCTGTCCCTTCTCGCGGTGCACGCAGGAAGGAGGGCTGGAGAAGAATTGCCTGGCGGCGCTAAGATCTAGAACGGTGCGAAACCATATGATATAGCGGCGGCTAGGGTAGAGCATGTTAGGTCGGTCGTGCGAGTAAGACCAAGTATAATAGTCGGCCTTTGGCCCAAACCCCACGTACAAGTCAATAATAGCCCCACCAAGGTTTGTCTCAAAAAAAAGACTGAGTAATTAAGGCGTCCATTAATTATTAATTAATGACTAAATAAATTTTCTGACCAACAAAAATATAGACCACGTGGATAGCTTTTGTCCTTAGACAGGCCCATTCCCGAAGAGCGTGCGTGTAGGTTTCCTATTATTATGCTTATGCAAATGCTAGAATAGATCACATTATAAAGTGGTGCAACTCACACCCACCTAGCAGTATGGGACTAAACTTTAGTCCCACTCACACCACACTTAGAGCATGGTTAATAGTATAGCCAACATCCGGCTATATGAAGTTGACACATCATCTAGAACTAACCTAATAGCCTGCTAGTACAATAGTTAGTCCCTTTAGTATAATACTATCTCATTAATAATGGCCCCACCTTTTGTCTCACAAAGTATGTTGGAGCTCCTGCTACAACCAGCTACAAGTTTACAACCCGCTTCTCTTATCTCTCTTCTCTCTCCTCCAACTAAGCACAAATACTATATTTAAATCCTTATAGCCTGCTTATGTCATCTAATTGTAGTACTTGCTCTAAAGTTACTCTCCACTGTGTGGTCTAAAATGTCGGGCGTGCAGCGGGTGGTGCCCTCGGTCGGTGTGCCGCTTCAACGGCGGAAGCAGTGAGAGGTTGCGTTGCCCTGACTTGCCATCAATGTGGAGCGGCGAGCTCAGCTGGCGCCGGGCGGGAAGCGCGTGGGGGAGGGGGGAGGGGTTTTTCTTGGGCCAAGAAGGTGAGAAGCCAACTTGGGATTAGTCCGGACGGGGAAATATCATGTGCTCCCATACTCACTAGTAGTTTCATGCATATGACACTAGTCTATGTCACTACTCCCTACTTTCCGGGTTATAGAGATGTTTAGAGTACGATAGTAATATGTTACAGTCCTTGTTCAAGAATTCGTCCGATTAACCAGTTAAATTGCCGATTAATCCCTACTCCTAGGGTCACCGAGTAGGCGATAAACCGATAAATCATCCGATTAATTGATTAAATGGCCGATTAACTTGCCGATTAGCCTATTAATCCCCTACTCGCCAGCCAATCGAGTAGCTACCAGTTAACGATTTCCTCAACAATGGTTACAATATAAGTTACTCCCCACTATGACCAGCCTTGGCCTCTCCCAGTGCTCCACCATGTATAGCTACTAAGCCTGCCACGTAGGCATAAAATATAATGTGGAAAGTTAATTAAGAAGAGAGAGACTAGTTTGGTGACCCCAGGAAGAAACAGTGGAAAGACAGTTTTGAGTCTACAGCTAATTAAATGAAGCAATCTTAGCAACAAGAAATTAAGCACCTATGCATTGGAGACTTGAGTTGCTAAGCCATTTAATGCAATTAGCACCTCATCTAAGCACATCTAAGCACTTAGCACTTAGCACCCCCTTGACCGTGGACCTTGACGGTGTACGTCACCTTATGTCCAGATCTGAGATGCCACGTGTACCAGATGAATGACTGCAAGCTCAACCACCGTGATTCAAGAGGTGCGAGACGAGGAACACTGCTGGAGACACCCCCCTCAGACTATCCACAATGGGTAGTAACATAGACTAGTAACATGCTCATGTTACTAGTCTATGTTACTACCTCTATAGTAACATATGTGTGGTAACATGCAACACTTCATTTATTGCTTTGATATGTGTGATGTTACTACTTTCCTCTCTATCTTCATTTATTGCTTGCCACATCATCTACTTTATCTAGACATGTGTGATGTTACTACCTATGTTACTCCCACTGTGGGTAGTCTCATAATTTTCCTCATCATCATATGAGTCCTAGAAGATCTCACCCACATCATCATTAGGCATGCAGCCGCCTTGATAGACAACATGCGCAAGTACTAGAGGCGACTAGGGACGCACCATGTCGTGGGCGCTCCGTACGTGCTCGTGTGCGTGCAGCGTGCATGCTTTTCCATCGGTTCTAGCTCTAAGGCCAAGGCTGTGGTCGTCTTCGTCTCTGACTAGTCATTGAGCAACGACGTCAAAGAGGTGCTGCAAGAGATCGTAGGCGCCGTTGTGTGCGAGCTTCGTCGTAGCACGACGAACTGGACGTCGCCTCAGATGGTGCACACCTCCATGCAGCCGAGTGTGCGCGCATGCATGTGTTATTCACGTGCATTTTGCGGCCCAGTGTGTGTGCATGCATGTATTGTGTACGTGCGTTGTGTGCTCCATGTTGTGCCCGTATGTGCATGAGTTGGATCGGCATGAGTTAGTGCGTTGGCATGTGTACATGCCAGGCTGCATGCGTCCTGTACATGTGTGGCTTCTTGCGTGGTTATCAATATAAACTATAAAACATCTTCAACTTAGCATCCTGATGTATCATCTCTAGTGGTTAGCGAAGAGTTCATGTTCTTTTATTTGTTTATAGGTGGGCAGGCGGTGAAAACGCGCAAGGTTCCTTGCAGATGCTCCACCACGAGGTTCCTTGCTCCTTCTCGGTCGTCGGGAATCTATGTTCTTCAACTCGGTGTTTTTCGTGAGCTTTGTTCATCCTTTTGCCAACACGCGAGACATCTAGCATCAAGGTGCACGTTTCATGCAAGAAAGTGGAGATAATCAGATAAGCAGTGCGTAAGTCAGTCATGCACTTCGATGGCACCTACTAGGCAATATTGTTTCTCCTTGATGGCACGTGAATAGTGCACGTACTCAACGACGGAGTACGGGATGGTAGCCATGACATGGTTAGCCCTTTTTTGGAGAGAGTACGTACTAAATAACTTTGATGTGTCTGGTCAACTAGCAAAACGACGAGAAGCTTGCTTACTACGCCTTCTCCCTCGCCAACGCGTGCGTGGTGGCTCGTAGCACGAGGAGAAACTTTTGCTTACAAGCGATGGACGTGAACAATTCATTTGGTGTCAGATTGCCAGAAGTACTACAATAGTACCATCATTATTGTTCGACTTCCGGAAGAGGCTAAGAGCCAAGCGCAAGGTCACCAACTAACATTAGGCTAGACATAGTGGGAGTAACATAAGTAGGGGTACCTCCTTTTTTATTCTAGAAACAACTACACGAGAATATTGGTCGGTGGCAGCACAACAACTGAATCAAAAATCGAAACCAAGCAATGAACTACTACTACTGGTGAGCGTTTGAGAGTACTCTCTCCATCCGTATATACTCGTCAGAGGAATTGATGTATCTAGATGTATTTAAGTTCTAGATACATTCATTTTTATGCATTTCTCTGACAAGTATTTTCGGACGGGGGGAGTACGTATCATGTGCTCTGTCTGTCCATGTATATAGGGCTTAATGCGTTTTCTGAGACTAACTTTGGCCATATTTGGATCCATGGGTTAGAGTTAGTTTGAGCTAGTTGGGTCTCAAATAGCCCTAAAGTATCCAAGCATGAGGGTTAAATTGGAGCAAGTTGCACCGAACCCACCAAAAAAACTATCCCATCCAAGAGGTGCTAATTGGAGATAGTTCTCATTGGGTCCACTGAAAAATCACTTTTCTCTCTCCATCAAGTGCATTTATTGTCAATCTAACCCTGTCACTCAAACACCTCTTTGGCTACAGTTAGTTAAGGGTTAGTCATGAGTTAGTCTAACATCTACCTAAGTCAGAGTATCCAAACAGGAGCAGTATAGGACATGCAAGCTGCTCAAAGCATACAGCCAAATTCATACGTGAAATGATCTTTTTTTGAAAACAGAACATAAAAGGATCTTTGAATGATATAATTTTCAAATTATATAAAATCTTATCAATAATCAAAGGCATCCTCGAAGAATACATTAGGCTCTATATAAAATCTTATCAATATTCAAAACCTAGTGTTCTAAATGAGTTCAAAACGAGAAACTGGACCCACCCACGACACGGCATGCCTGTCTCATTTGGTCCGTCGGTCAAAGCACTTCCTCTTCTTGGCATAACAATAGAGTACAGTATTTTTTTTAGAATGCTCTTGGCATGTCACTAACATGTGATGAGTTAACCGACCTCAATAGACGGCAAAAACGCCAGTCCGTCGTACTTTGAGAGAGACGAGGAGCAAGAAGCAATACGGGCTGCTAGATTACTAGAGCTAGGTGTCACACGGAAGCCATGAAATATGGTGATAGCGTGGGTTAGCCATGTAGTATGATGTAGCTACACTGTGTCATCGTGTTTCATACTCTTGAAGTCCACTGTGGAGATGCTTGGTTGATTTTCTATCGCTGAATAATATAAAATATTATGAGTGCAGACGCTCCACCACGAGGTTCCTTGCTCCTTCTCGGTCGTCGAGAATCTATGTTCTTCCACTCTCTTTTTTGACGTGAGCTTTGTTCATCCTTTTGCCAACACACGAGACATCTAGCATCAAGGTGCACGTGTCATGCAAGAAAATGGAGATAATCATATAAGCAGTGCGTAAGTGAGTCATGCACTTCGATGGCACCTAGTACGCAATATTTTTTTCTCCTCGATGGCACGTGAATAGTGCACGTACTCAAAGATGGAGCACGGGATGGTAGCCATGACATGGTCAGCCCTTTTTTGGAGAGATTACATACTAAATAACTTTGGTGTGTCCCGTCAACTCGCAGAACAACGAGAAGCTTGATTACTATGCCTTCTCCCTCTCCAACGCATGTGCGGTGGCTCGCGGCACAAGGATAAACTTTCTCTTACAAGCCGCCTGCCCACCTATAGAACCGCCTTGCGCTGGCCAATTCCTCTCCAAACACCTAGGGAGGCGGTTGAACCGAACAAGTCTAACTTGCTCCAATTTAACCCTCATGTTTGGATACTTTAGGGCTATTTGATCCTCAACTAGCTCAAACTAACACTAACCCATGGATCCAACCTGGGCCAAAGTTAGTCTCGGAAAATGCATTAAGCCCTATATACATGGATAGATGGAGTACATGATACATACTAGCAAACGCTCACCATTAGTAGTAGTTCATTGGTTGGTTTCGATTAGATTCAGTTGTTGTGCTACTACCGCCAATATTTGCATGTGGTTATTTGTAGAGTAAAAAAGGAGGTACTAGTACTTACTATGGGAAAGGTGAAGTGATGGTTGCTTCGTCCGAGCAACTTATTACTCTAGGAATATGGGAGTACCAGTGGATTCAAGGAACAGAGAAATGATGGTTGCTTCGTCTGAGCAACTTACTATGGCGAAGGTGGGGCTCTATGATTGACTGCTCACTAGTCATTACTACTGCGACGCAACGACCGGGGTGAATCTTTCCCTACAGTTGTGCACTCAATATTGCTGCATGGCAGGTGGAGCCGAATGAAGGATGTCCCACATGTCGGCAAAACAAAGTTGAATTGTTTCTGGCATTGCTATCAATCCTACAGGATTTGTTTATATGTACACATAATTTTAATGAAATTGTACTGTGATGCTATGAAGGTTTCAACTTTGGTTCCCGCAGGAAAAAAGGTTTCAACTTAGGATTCATGTCTCTTGCCTCAAGATTATCTCGGTACAACATTCCATCAAATACAAATGAAACTACCATGGCTGCTAATGCATCTCAACAGTTCGCAGATCAGCGCCAATATTCACATCACAATTGAAGACAAAGTTGTGAGGAGGTGTACAAATAAAGAAAAATATATAATTGATCGATGTTGTTCGTAGGCATGGCTCCATTTCCTTGGCACAGTGTTCATTGCTTGGCAGCTAGTTTCTACCAGCTCTGTAGCCAAAGAAGAGGTGTATGGAGGACACCACAATCCGATCATTTTGTGCAGCTCCACTAAAATCGAGCGGACCATCCCTGTTTGCAAAGATATCTAGTCAGTGTGATTACAATAATAGTGGAACTAGACGATGAAACATAACACACACAAATAGAAGCCGATCACCTCAACGATCTATCTTTAGGACTAACTACTTCTTGGAGAAGATTAGGCACAGAGCTGGATGAGGAGGATAGCAAAATGAATCTTCCTTTCTACAGTCCCACAGAAATATAAAAACATTGCCCATGTGACATTTTGGCGGAACTGCACAAAACACTCTTAAGAAAAAAGTGATTTGTGCAGTTCACCAAAAGGTCGCAATAGCATCGAGGTGAAAATGGATAGCCATGTTTGCAAAAGGAGGAAGAAACGAAATAATTACTTCCCAATAACACGAGTTGAAGACACATACGCCGACAAAAAAGAAGCATATTCCACGTAATAAGGGAAAGATAGCACATGGTGGTTTATCAAAAATGGTTTGAGAACGAGATTGCAAGATGGGAAGTACGCCGGCCGAGATGCGTTTTAAGCAAACAACTAAAGAAGATCCACATGCATCAAAGTGGGAAGATGGACAGTGGAGCAAGGCCGGAGGAACCTGTACCCGAGGGTCATCAGGACGTTACTAGGAGGGTGCCGGTGACCGGGATCTGCCCATACTGTGGCAGCGAGCAAGTGGCGAAGGCCCTACCGCGCCGGAGCTTGGTCAGAGAGAACGGCGGGTACTGTAGATTGGGACGTGCTGCCTCAACACCGTCGAACGGAGAAACGATGCACATCCTCCCTTTCCGCCAGCGGACGGGATGCGGCCGGATCACTGACCAACGGTGAGAGAGACGCCACCACCGCCTTGTGTGAGATGGTGTGAGGAGAGACAAACCCATTTTTTCATTTTCCCCACGACAATCGTTTTATATTCCGTACGTGCCATTGAGGAATATATAACTTTATTTAATACTAATGCGTCAAGTCGAACTTTGTTCCGTCTAGGCGTGGTACCGACCCTCCTTCGAGTAAACAACCGCTTCACGCATCAAATTATCACGTGGGCTGCCTTTTCATACAGAAACGAACTCCACCATGTACCCGTGCGGGTGTGGCCGGGAGCGAGACGTGAGTATATGCGTCCTACGTGCACCTCTTCTTTAGGTGCAGGTACGTATGTGGGTGGGTATGAGAGAGGTGGTTTGTGCGAAACAGAGGCAATGTGTCAATGATATCTCAAACAAAAAAACGTAACATATGCAATGTGTGTGAAATGGAGTCATGGACGTGAGATATCGATAGAGTTGAAAACAGGGATGAAGTGTGTTGCTGTGCGACCTATAAAGAGTGCCATCGAATTTGTGTTTGCCCACGTCAAAGATATGGGGCGGATGGCCCATTGGAATTTGAGAGGGCAGAGGTGCAGTTTTTCTCTATGGCATGGATACCTACCTACAACGTTC
>NC_041393.1:351718059-351720956 GCF_002162155.2 Triticum dicoccoides
CGATCAACTAGTATATGCTTGGGGAAGGAGAGAGACCTAGCTATGTATTGAGGGAGATCGATCGGCATCCATGGATATGTGTAGTAATAAGGTTGGGAGAAAGACAAAGGTAGAGTGTCAGAGGGTTGGTGGTGGAGTGGCATCTCACAAATGGTGGGAGAGGCCCGCTAGACAAACGGAGGGTACGGGTGCAATATCAATAAGAGAGGGTGGGGGATGTCTGTCTGTCTATGCACGTGCGTGTGAGAGACGGGTCGTGAGGTACGCAAGGATAATGAGGGGAGATGATATGGTTGTGGTAAGCATACGTAACTACATAGGCAGATCAACCATCGTGTGTCCGAGAAAGGGAGAGACATAACTAGCGAGGTAAGTGTATCGGTGCGTCGGGAAATAAATTATAGTCGACCTGGCTAGATGTACGGAGATCGGTACGTATACATGCATGCATGTGTTAGAAGCAAATAAGGTCCGGAGAGACAGACAGGGGGAGAGGGGTGCGGCTAGGAGCTGGTGTGAGAGGCCTACCATGTCAAGGGGGGAGGAGTGTGAGAGTATGAGATCAATGAAAAGAGGGGCGGGAGTGTGCACCTGCGTGGAACCGTATTGGACGTAGGGGGCATGGACGATGAGAAGAGAAGAGAGGAAGTATATATGTGTTTGTAGTAGGCACGCTTAGCTAGAGAGGTATATCGACCGGTGTGTGCTGGAAAGAAGGAGTCGGGGGTCCTACACACACCACGGGTGAACGACCTAAAGAGAAATAATGAATGTGTGCGATGGAGGGGACGCTGAGGGAAGGTGAGAGGGGGGCGGGCGTGTGCATGCACGATAGAAAGTTAGCGCTAGCTAGCTACAAAAAGAAGAGGATCGTGAAGGTGTAGAAGACTAAAAAAGATCATAATTCATTATAAAAAAGTGGATACGGATACTTGAAGAAGATATCATAATATAGAACATTGATTATAATTTGGGCTAATGTGTGGGTTTTGCAGCTCAGGGCGATATACTTGTCATAATGTAGGGGGCGGGGAACTATACTTTGTGTGATAAAGACGGTGTATGTATGGAACATGGTTTAGATTATGAATATACAGTTAGTACATCAAATCTACTATTATTTGGAATCAACTCAAGTGTATTCAAAAAATAGAATTCGAGTTCATATAGTACATATAGTTCATATCTATCTCTATAGTAATCATGTGGTGTGTTATTAAGGTAATACACGAATGATGGTTGAAGTTGGCAACAATCATGATTGTAGATTCTTATTGAAATAGAGAAATGAATTCAAATTCAGTTCGAATTGCAGTAGTAGTATAAACATTTGGAATGCACTAAAATGTTGGTATGAGTAGGTTACATGCATTATACAGCCAACAAAAAAATTTAATTGGACATAACATGGATTCATACTCCCTCCTTCCATCTATATAGGGCCTAATGCGTTTTTTAAGACTGCCTTTGACTATTGACAAGATTAATAGTACATGACATGCACAATGTGAAAATTATATCATTGAAAGCTCCTTCCACACATGAATTTAATGGTATGCTTTGTGTAAGTTGCATGTCATATATTATTGCTCTAATATTTGGTCAAAGTTAGCCTCGAAAAAACCATTAGGCCCTATATAGATGGAAGGAGGGAGTAGCTTTGAATAGCATCTGTATAGTAAAACGGGACAAGACTCTCTCTTTGTGTGGCGTGAATAGTTTTTTTTTTCTTTTTTTCGTTGAGGGAAGTGCGAATTGATTTGGTACGTACAAGTACAATATTACACGTTAGGCTTGTCCCTAAAGTTAAACTCGCACCTTGTTATATCCCGAAAATTTAGATATCGTGCTCCCAAAACTAGCGCCTTCACAAGCCACGCCTTGCTATCCCGAAATTACAACGCGCGCGAAAACTCCCTCCAGCTGCCAAATCCCGACACGCGAAATCCCCCTTCTAACCCTCAGCCGAAAGGGATGCTTGTTCAAATCGGCGGGGGTACTTTTCTACCACACCCTACATTTTGGACAAGCGCGTCCCTAAGTCATGGTTCCCCCTCCCATCGCCTCCTTTTTGCCATTCGAAATTCCAGGCCGCCATAACCTCTCCTCTCCAGCCGCAAAACCCCACCCTCCTTCGTCCGCCACGTCACCACTGCCCAGCCGGAGCCTCTTCCCCGACGATGTCGTCCACCGCAACAGCTCGACGTCCCTCGTCCACCTCCTCGGATGAGGATCCGTCGTTCATCTTGTTGTACCGCCGGTTCAGCCGCCCCGTCCTCCACCTCCAAAGAGCTGCTCCGACGATTGCCTTGTCTATCGTGGCTACTCCATCCCCACAATGTTGCCTTAACTCCACCGGAACCACATCATCCTTACCGACTCCTCGGACAAAGCCGAGGCCTACTCGGCGCCACCAAAGAGGTTGTACACTCATCGCATCGCACCTTCTCCTTAACTCGACCTCCCGGCGCCGACGGTGCTCCATCCTGCACCCCCATGGAGCGGCTACCTCAAAGCCGACACCATGGGCGACATCTCCATGGTGGCTCTCTCCCAGTGCGAGGTCCCTTCGGCGGCGGCGGCCAAACCAGCCGGATTGCTGCTGCTGCTCCGGCTTTCGCCCACTCGCTCGTGCTGCTGCTGCTTCTCTCCCCCTCGCTCGTGCTGCTACTCTGTGCCGATTTAGCTACACTTCAGTCGACTGAATCGACTTTTGGGACAGTCGATTTGCAGGGGGTGGGGGGCTCGCCGGAGTTAAGGAAGAACCACCCGTGGCGGGGAGGGGGGCTCGCCGGAGAGGTACCCCACTATCTATCTTAGGCTTCAGGGTTGAGGCGGTGGTCGCCCGCGGTGGGGGGCGTGGTGGTGGGGCGGTGGCATGGGGATAGCCGGAGAAA